>NW_025534068.1:162500-245000 GCF_020615455.1 Coregonus clupeaformis
GCTTCTTCTCCTCCTCCTCAGTGACTTTGATTCCCTGATGAAGGAGAATGTTTATGACAACAACCACCTGGCAAGTTACTGTTACACACACACACACACACACACACACATCAACTGTTTACTGTAAACCTATAATCTACTGTGTCTTTAAAGAAAGATTTGACAAAAGGCTAGGCTATCTCACTGATGAGATTTGACTGATCTACAGATATACACTGTGTGTGTGTGTGTGGGGGAACTTAGGCAGAGCATCCCAGCATCTAGAATACACTACAGAACTAATGTATTGAAAGGTCATGTCTATCCTGTGTGTGCTAGTGATTAGACTACACTACAGAACTATCTGTCTCTATCAGTGGTGGCCTTCTGTTTAACTGAGCTGCTGACCTTTAGGCCAGCCGAGTCTCACCACTCCACACCATAGACTACTATAGATTATACAGCCAGCCGAGTCTCACCACTCCACACCGTAGACTACTATAGATTATACAGCCAGCCGAGTCTCACCACTCCACACCGTAGACTACTATAGATTATACAGCCAGCTGTCTCACTACTCCACACCATAGACTACTATAGATTATACAGCCAGCTGAGTCTCGCTACTCCACACTGTAGACTACTATAGATTATACAGCCAGCTGAGTCTCACTACTCCACACCGTAGACTACTATAGATTATACAGCCAGCTGTCTCACTACTCCACACCATAGACTACTATAGATTATACAGCCAGCTGAGTCTCGCTACTCCACACTGTAGACTACTATAGATTATACAGCCAGCCGAGTCTCACTACTCCACACCGTAGACTACTATAGATTATACAGCCAGCTGAGTCTCACTAGCCACACCGTAGACTACTATAGATTATACAGCCAGCTGAGTCTCACCACTCCACACCATAGACTACTATAGATTATACAGCCAGCCGAGTCTCACCACTCCACACCATATACTACTATAGATTATACAGCCAGCCGAGTCTCACCACTCCACACCGTAGACTACTATAGATTATACAGCCAGCCGAGTCTCACCACTCCACACCGTAGACTACTATAGATTATACAGCCAGCTGTCTCACTACTCCACACCATAGACTACTATAGATTATACAGCCAGCTGAGTCTCGCTACTCCACACTGTAGACTACTATAGATTATACAGCCAGCTGAGTCTCACTACTCCACACCGTAGACTACTATAGATTATACAGCCAGCTGTCTCACTACTCCACACCATAGACTACTATAGATTATACAGCCAGCTGAGTCTCGCTACTCCACACTGTAGACTACTATAGATTATACAGCCAGCCGAGTCTCACTACTCCACACCGTAGACTACTATAGATTATACAGCCAGCTGAGTCTCACTACTCCACACCGTAGACTACTATAGATTATACAGCCAGCTGAGTCTCACTACTCCACACCATAGACTACTATAGATTATACAGCCAGCTGAGTCTCACTACTCCACACCATAGACTACTATAGATTATACAGCCAGCTGAGTCTCACTACTCCACACCGTAGACTACTATAGATTATACAGCCAGCCGAGTCTCACTACTCCACACCGTAGACTACTATAGATTATACAGTCAACTGACTGTCACTCCAGACCATACACTCCAGAAAACTGGCCTCCATTTTAGCACCAATTCATTAAATAGGCCTAGCTATAACACTCTAACACTCTAGCACCATACTTCTGATATAGAACTACAGTAACATTCTAGCCTCTGAATTATTCTGATGTAGAACTACAGTAACATTCTAGCCTCTGAATTGTTCTGATATAGAACTACAGTAACGTTTCTAGCCTCTGAATTATTCTGATATAGAACTACAGTAACATTCTAGCCTCTGAATTATTCTGATATAGAACTACAGTAACGTTCTAGCCTCTGAATTATTCTGATATAGAACTACAGTAACATTCTAGCCTCTGAATTATTCTGATATAGAACTACAGTAACGTTCTAGCCTCTGAATTATTCTGATATAGAACTACAGTAACATTCTAGCCTCTGAATTATTCTGATATAGAACTACAGTAACGTTCTAGCCTCTGAATTATTCTGATATAGAACTACAGTAACATTCTAGCCTCTGAATTATTCTGATATAGAACTACAGTAACGTTCTAGCCTCTGAATTATTCTGATATAGAACTACAGTAACGTTCTAGCCTCTGAATTATTCTGATATAGAACTACAGTAACATTCTAGCCTCTGAATTATTCTGATATAGAACTACAGTAACATTCTAGCCTCTGAATTATTCTGATATAGAACTACAGTAACATTCTAGCCTCTGAATTATTCTGATATAGAACTACAGTAACATTCTAGCCTCTGAATTATTCTGACATACAGTACCAGTCAAAAGTTTGGACACACCTACTGATTCAGGGGTTTTTCTTTATTTTTACTATTTTCTACATTGTAGAATAATAGTGAAGAAATCAAAACTATTAAATAACACACATGGAATCATGTAGTAACCAAAAAAGTGTTAATCAAATGAAAATATATTTGAGATTCTTCAAAGTAGCCACCCTTTGCCTTGATGACAGCGTTGCGCACTCTTGGCATTCTCTCAACCAGCTTCACCTGGAATGCTTTTCCAACAGTCTTGAAGAAGTTCCCACATATGCTGAGCACTTGTTGGCTGCTTTTCCTTCACTCTGCGGTCCAACTCATCCCAAACCATCTCAATTGGGTTGAGGTTGGGTGATTGTGGAGGCCAGGTCATCAGATGCAGCACTCCATCACTCTCCTTCTTGGTCAAAAAGCCCTTACACAGCCTGGAGGTGTGTTTTGGGTCGTTGTCCTGTTGAAAAACAAATGATAGTCCCACTAAGCGCAAACCAGATGGGATGGTGTATCGCTGCAGAATGCTGTGGTAGCCATGCTGGTTAAGTGTGCCTTGAATTCTAAATAAATCATTGTCACCAGCAAAGCACCATCACACCTCCTCCTCCATGCTTCACGGTGGGAACCACACATGCTGAGATCATCCGTTCACCTACTCTGCGTCACAAAGACACGGTGGTTGGAACCAAAAATCTCAAATTTGGACTCATCAGACCAAACGACAGATTTCCACCGGTCTATTGTCAATTGCTTGTGTTTCTTGGCCCAAGCAAGTCTCTTCTTCTTATTGGTGTCCTTTAGTAGTGGTTTCTTTGCAGCAATTTGACCATGAAGGCCTGATTCACGCAGTCTCCTCTGTGAACAGTTGATGTTGAGATGTCTGTTACTTGAACTCTGTGAAGCATTTATTTGGGCTGCAATCTGAGGTGCAGTTAACTCTAATGAGTTTATCCTCTGCAGCAGAGGTAACTCTGGGTCTTCCTTTCCTGTGGCGGTCCTCATGAGAGCCAGTTTCATCATAGCACTTGATGGTTTTTGCGACTGCACTTGAATAAACTTTCAAAGTTCTTAATTTTCCGTATTGACTGACCTTCATGTCTTAAAAGTAATGATGGACTGTCGTTTCTCTTTGCTTATTTCAGCTGTTCTTCCCATAATATGGACTTGGTCTTTTACCAAATAGGGCTATCTTCTGTATACCACCCCTACCTTGTCACAACGCAACTGATTGGCTCAAATGCATTAAGGAAAGAAATTCCAGAAATTAACTTTAACAAGGCACACCTGTTAATTGAAACGCATTCCAGGTGACTACCTCATGAAGCTGGTTGAGAGAAAGCCAAGAGTGTGCAAAGCTGTCATCAAGGCAAAGGGTGGCTACTTTGAAGAATCTGAAATATAAAATATATTTTTATTTGTTTAACACTTTTTTTGGTTACTACATGATTCCATATGTGTTATTTCATAGTTTTGATGTCTTCACTATTATTCTACAATGTAGAAAATAGTAAAAATAATGAAAAACCCTTGAATGAGTAGGTGTCACCAAACTTTTGACTGGTACCATATGTAAATGCAATATCAGTTTTTATATTTTTAATACATTTGCAAAAATTTATAAAAACCTGTTTTTGTTTTGTCATTATGGCTTATTGTGTGTAGATTGAGGAGGGGGAAAAAAACTATGTCATCCATTTTAGAATAAGGCTGTAACATAACAAAATGTGGAAAAAGTCAAGGTGTCTGAATACTTTCCGAATGCACTGTAGTTAGTCCAGATAGCTATTGGTTAACTACATTGACCCTTTTTGCACTAACTCTTGACTCATCACATACACTGCTGCTACTGTTTATTATGTCACTTTACTCCTAGTTATACGTACATATCTACCTCCGTTACCTCGTACCCCTGCACATGGACTCGGTACTGGTACCCCGTGTATATAGCCAAGTTATTACCTCGTACCCCTGCACATGGACTCGGTACTGGTACCCCGTGTATATAGCCAAGTTATTACCTCGTACCCCTGCACATGGACTCGGTACTGGTACCCCGTGTAGATAGCCAAGTTATCGTTACTCATTGTGTATTTATTATTACGTGTGATTTACTTTTTATTCTACTTCTCTATGTTCTTTCTCTCTGCATTGTTGGGACGGGCCCGTCAGTAAGCATTTCACTGTTAGTCTACACCTGTTGTTTACCAAGCATGTGACAAATAACATGTGATTTTAGATCTTGTTTTTTAAGATTGCTAGAGCCATGCTACAAACACACTGTCGATATGTAGATCTGCTGACTCAGGGATTTGTCTGTAGTGGCAGAGACTCTGAGACAATGAGTTTGTCTCATTCCAACACTCCCACGCCACACATTACTGGAATAGCTGGTAAAGTGACTGTGTGAGAGATGTCTTTGTTCCTATTTCTGTGTTTGACAAGTCCACTAACTGCTGAATTTGCATGGCAGAATGTGTGTGTTTGAACTCCTTGTTTAGAGTACCTGCTATTTAGGTCTTAGTGTGTGGAATGGACTGTGTGTGAATGCAGCCCAAGCAACTGAAATAGCTGGCCGGCCTAGTTCTAAAGCCGCATTTGTGGGCCAGATCAGAAAAGTATGAGAAGAAATAAACAGTCAAGACCGGATAGGGCAGGCTAGATCACATCAATGATTCAGGACAGAAAGAGACAGACATGTAAAGACAGGACAGGACAGATCACATCAATGATTCAGAACAGAAAGAGACAGACATGTAAAGACAGGACAGGACAGATCACAGCAATGATTCAGGACAGAAAGAGACAGACATGTAAAGACAGGACAGATCACATCAATGATTCA
Organism: Coregonus clupeaformis; assembly: GCF_020615455.1. Taxonomy (NCBI): domain Eukaryota; kingdom Metazoa; phylum Chordata; class Actinopteri; order Salmoniformes; family Salmonidae; genus Coregonus; species Coregonus clupeaformis. The sequence goes on from NW_025534068.1 coordinate 167,731, forward strand.
GAACAGAAAGAGACAGACATGTAAAGACAGGACAGGACAGATCACAGCAATGATTCAGGACAGAAAGAGACAGACATGTAAAGACAGGACAGGACAGATCACAGCAATGATTCAGGACAGAAAGAGACAGACATGTAAAGACAGGACAGGACAGATCACAGCAATGATTCAGGACAGAAAGAGACAGACATGTAAAGACAGGACAGGACAGATCACATCAATGATTCAGAACAGAAAGAGACAGACATGTAAAGACAGGACAGGACAGATCACAGAAATGATTCAGAACAGAAAGAGACAGACATGTAAAGACAGGACAGGACAGATCACAGAAATGATTCAGAACAGAAAGAGACAGACATGTAAAGACAGGACAGGACAGATCACAGAAATGATTCAGAACAGAAAGAGACAGACCTGTAAAGACAGGACAAGACAGATCACAGCAATGATTCAGAACAGAAAGAGAAAGCATAGCAGGACCATCAACAGTCTGGTGAGTTGTTGGGGATTTCTCCTGTTAGATTCCTCACTTTCGTATCAGAAATGTTCCTGGCTTTCCTCATGACAGGGAGAATGAATGGAAATCTAGGCAGTTTCAACCGTCAAAGTGTGTGTGTGTGTGTCTCTGCCTGCAGCAGGACATGGACATGCTCCCCTCATCCACACCATTTCCAGGAACACCAACTCCATGGAAACAGAAAGGAAGGACAGAAGAGCTACTCCATGAGTGCGTTCCAAGTGAAGGCCCTGTTCCCTATAAAGTCCACTACTTTTGACCCAAGCCCTATGGACCCTGGTGAAAAGTAGTGCACTATTTAGGGAATAGGATGGCATTTGAGCTGTAACCCATGACAACATGATTTGATAACCAACTAGAGGCAACATGTCTGTGTCTGAAACCAGCTGAATGTTATCAGTTCATCACTACAGCTATAAAAAAACTGTTTACATTACTATGATCCAACTTTCACCCCTGAAGGCAGGCCAGCCATGACACACTTTGACTGTTGAAATCTCAAGGCTAACTCTCCCTTCTCTCTCTTTGCCCTGAGGAAAGCAGTCCCGGCGGGGGAAACAGGATCATTCCGATACAAAAGTGAAAATGTAAAGTGTGAAATGGAGCCTAACGGGTGAAATTCCCTCTAATTTCCCAGACTGTTGATATGGCCCTGTTATGTTTTCAGAGGACATGTAACTATGGCAACTACGTCAATCATTAATAACTGGCCTGCGTGACACAGAGCTGTGTGTACGGTAGTCTGAGTGCCAGTCACTTTAGCTAACGTTCCACTCCTTGTCATTGCCAGATAGACTGTGCCTTTCAGCAACCTCAACTTTGAATAGGCAGCTGGATTTATGGTGGAGTTTCTCATTGGTTGTTGCAAGTGACATTAATATTTTCCATGACAACACGTGGAGCCTCAAATAGAATTAGAACAAAGCCAAAAACATTTAGCTGTTCGCTGGTTCTATGTCAGAACAATTCAGAGGCTAGAATGTTACTGTACTTCTACAGTACCAGTCAAAAGTTTGGGTTTTTCTTTATTTTTTAAAACTATTTTTCTACATTGTAGAATAATAGTGAAGACATCAAAACTATGAAATAACACACATGGAATCATGTTGTAACCAAAAAAGTGTTAACCAAATCCAAATATTTTATATTTGAGATTCTTCAAAGTAGCCACCCTTTTCCTTGATGACGGCTTTGCACACTCTTGGCATTCTCTCAACCAGCTTCACCTGGAATGCTTTTCCAACAGTCTTGAAGAAGTTCCCACATATGCTGAGCACTTGTTGGCTGCTTTTCCCTTCACTCTGCGGTCCAACTCATCCCAAACCATCTCAATTGGGTTGAGGTCGGTTGGTTGTGGAGGCCAGGTCATCTGATGCAGCACTCCATCACTCTCCTTCTTGGTCAAATAGCCCTTACACAGCCTGGAAGTGTGTTTTGTGTCATTGTTCTGTTGAAAAACAAATGATAGTCCCACTAAGCGCAAGCGCAAACCAGATGGGATGGCGTATCGCTGCAGAATGCTGTGGTAACCATGCTGGTTAAGTGTTCAGCAAAGCACCCCCACACCATCACACCTCCTCCTCCGTGCTTCACGATGGGAACCACACATGCTGAGATCATCCGTTCACCTACTCTGCATTTCTGGCTTCAAAGTTGCCCTGTGGCATGTGACCACATTGCCCCCAGTGCTAAATGCTCAGAGGGTGAACTTGTGGCAGGGATGCATAAGTATTTATTTGTCAGACAACTCAATTGTGGGAAGTTGGATGCGTGAACTCGCCACCACTACAAAGGATCAGCCTCACTGTCTGCTGCCATCATCAGTGTAGCTGTCCAGTTCTTGCTCGATGACCTGTCTCTGGGTTCTAAAGGCAGGTGAACTACTGGTTTTCTTAAAGAAGCTCTTCTTGGACTTCTTTTCTGATTGTGGAGCAGTGGCAGCTTCTTTCTCTCTCTCACTCTGGACCTCTTCAAGAGAGAAATCTCCCACTGCTGTGTTCCCTACCAGGAGGGCTTCAGTCTCGGAGGCAGCTCTCACCTTCAACTCCACCAGCTTCTCAGTGGTCATGTAGGTGGTCTTGAACCTTGGGTCCAGAAAGGTAGCCATGGTGAGCAGCTCATCTGTTTCAGGGTCGGTGTATTTGTCATTCAGGTAATTAATCTCTCGGGTCAGTTTGGATTCGCCCTCATTTGATTTCAGAACCTCCGTCTTGAACAAATGGAGGACCGGCTTCAGATAGGACACACTCACGTATGTCTCTCCTGACAGGGCATCTGTGAAATCCTGGAGGGGCTGAAGTGCTGCCATGATAGATTCAAATACCTCAATGTCTTGCCAGGAGGGTGCAAGGTGACATGTTTTTTTGTCTGCTGCCAGGACTGTGATGGCCTTTTCCTGCTCCAGGACTCTTTCCATCATCTGTAGTCGAGATCCCCACCTTGTCGGGGTTTCCGTGATGAGCTTGTGGAGGGGCAGGCTCAGTTTATCCTGTGCACTTGTCAGGGCCTTCTGCTTCTTCCAACTATAGGAAAATGTGCTGACCACTTTCCTGCACACTCCTGTGGCCCGGGAAACCCGAGGTTCGTTTTGGACACTCCTCTCTGAAAAATAAAAAGGTGAAAAAAGGAATTACATATGAATCAGAATTATTCAATATAAATAACATTTGCATCTGCTGTAATTACAACAACTTACAGCATGGACACGGGACATGATTACACATTTTATCCATCTATAGATTTACACACAACTGCTGTGATTAAGAGAGCTATGTTGCTTTAGAAAACGGGATCATTTATTGAGTAGGCTATTTATTATTGAAAGAGGATATTGAAACCCTAGGCTAATGTATCAATTATAAATAAAAGCAATGTAATCCATGTAATATTATAGATTTGCATAGCTGTATATACAGCTGTGGAAAAAAATTAAGAGACCACAGCGAAGTTTTCTTAAATCAGCATCTCTACATGTATGACAGCCATTCCATCCAGTGTCCGTTGAATTCCAACACAGGCACACCTCATTCTACTGAATTAGGTACTGATTAGGTGATCGCATGAACCAAATCTTATTTAACGAGGAAAAGTATAAAATCCACTGCTGTGGTCATCACTATCCTCTTGCAATAGGACCAGCTGGATGGTAAAAACAGTGCTAATAGTACCTCAAAAGTAATATTAATCAAAAAATAACTATTGACCATGCCAAAAGAGTTGAAAAGGAAAGTTTTGAGTGAGGAAAAGAAGGGTTCAATTCTGGCTTTACTGGCAGAGGGATACAGTGAGCGTCAGGTTGCTTCCATCCTTAAAATTTAAAAGACGGCGGTTCATAAGAACAAGGTCAAGCAGCAGACATTGGGGACAACAAAGCTACAGACTGGCAGAGGGCGAAAACAACTCTCTACTGACCGGGATGACCGCCAACTCATTCGAATGTCACTCAACAACCGTAGGATGACATCAAGTGACCTACAAAAAGAATGGCAAACGGCAGCTGGGGTGAAGTGCACAGCGAGGACGGTTTGAAACAGGCTCCTAGGGGCAGGGCTGAAGTCGTGCAAAGCTAGAAAAAAGCCCTTCATCAATGAGAAGCAAAGAAGAGCCAGGCTGAGGTTTGCAAAAGACCATAAGGATTGGACCGTAGAGGACTGGAGTAAGGTCATCTTCTCTGATGAGTCCAATTTTCAGCTTTGCCCAACACCTGGTCGTCTAATGGTTAGACGGAGACCTGGAGAGGCCTACAAGCCACAGTGTCTCGCACCCACTGTGGTGGAGGATCGGTGATGATCTGGGGGGTGCTTCAGCAAGGCTGGAATCGGGCAGATTTGTCTTTGTGAAGGACGCATGAATCAAGCCATGTACAAGGTTGTCCTGGAAGAAAACTTGCTTCCTTTTTGCTCTGACATTGTTCCCCAACTCTGAGGATTGGTTTTCCAGCGGGACAATGCGCAATGCCACACAGCCAAGGTCAATCAAGGTGTGGATGGAGGACCACCAGATCAAGACCCTGTCATGGCCAGCCCAATCTCCAGACTTGAACCCCATTGAAAACTTCTGGAATGTGATCAAGAGGAAGATGGATGGTCACAAGCCATCAAACAAAGCCAAGCTGCTTGAATTTCTGCGCCAGGAGTGGCATAAAGTCACCCAACATCAATGTGAAAGACTGGTGGAGAGCATTCCAAGACGCATGAAAGCTGTGATTGAAAATCAGGGTTATTCCACCAAATATTGATTTCTGAACTCTTCCTTAGTTAAAACATTAGTATTGTGTGGTTTAAAAATGAACATGAACTTATTTCCTTTGCATTATTCGAGGTCAGTTACAGTTAATAAGTTATTCTGCATTTGAAGTTGTTGTTCTTAAGTTACGTTATTTTTCTACGCGTTTTGGACGTTGAAACTTACAATGTGTAGCCTGTGTCCGAAACACCCTGGTCTTGTCCATTTGTTCTGCTCCAATGCTTTGACCATGTTCGATCCGCTGTCGGTAGTCATACATACTTGACGCGACTCTTTCAAGCCCCAGGATGAAAGTGCCTCCCTCAGCCCAGCTGCAATTATTTCTCCGGTGTGGTCGTCTGGGAAATAAGAGGTCTGAAGGCATTTGCTTTGCAGCTTCCAGTTGTCGTCAATGTAATGAATCGTGAGGCTAATGTATGGCTCTGTGGTCCATCTTGACCATAAGTCGGCAGTGGTAGAGAAGAATGCAGCGTTGCGGATTTCGTTGGCAACTCTGTCCCGACATTCTGTGTAGAGTTCTGACAGACATGTTTTGCTGAAAGTATTTACGGCTCTTGTTGGAATTGGTTCCATGTCTTTTCGCTATGTGATACGTAATTGCACTCGTTATCTCATTCCACTTCTTGCTCTTCTTGTCATAGGGAGTACCACTAACGAATGATGCCTTGAGTGACAGCTGAGTGCGGGACTGCCGTGAAGATGTCTTGGGACTTGCTCCGCTGCTCCGGGGGTTTGTTGCATTCTGGTAGAATCTTCATATTCGCGCACATGCAGGGTTTTCAGGTGGTGTAAAAGATTGCTGGTGGTTCCACCTTTGGCACAATGCGGCGACACAACTTACACAGTACTGTTTGCCTTTGGCTAGCACAATGCGGCGACACAACTTACACAGTACTGGTTGCCTTTGGCACAATGCGGCGACACAACTTACACAGTACTGTTTGCCTTTGGCTAGCACAATGCGGCGACACAACTTACACAGTACTGTTTGCCTTTGGCACAATGCGTCGACACAACTTACACAGTACTGTTTGCCTTTGGCTAGCACAATGCGGCGACACAACTTACACAGTACTGGTTGCCTTTGGCACAATGCGGCGACACAACTTACACAGTACTGTTTGCCTTTGGCACAATGCGGCGACACAACTTACACAGTACTGTTTGCCTTTGGCTAGCACAATGCGGCGACACAACTTACACAGTACTGTTTGCCTTTGGCACAATGCGGCGACACAACTTACACAGTACTGGTTCCTTTGGCACAATGCGGCGACACAACTTACACAGTACTGGTTGCCTTTGGCACAATGCGGCGCGACACAACTTACACAGTACTGGTTGCCTTTGGCACAATGCGGCGACACAACTTACACAGTACTGGTTGCCTTTGTAGCACAATGCGCGACACAACTTACACAGTACTGGTTGCCTTTGGCTAGCACAATGCGGCGACACAACTTACACAGTACTGGTTGCCTTTGGCACAATGCGTCGACACAACTTACACAGTACTGGTTGCCTTTGGCACAATGCGTCGACACAACTTACACAGTACTGGTTGCCTTTGGCACAATGCGTCGACACAACTTACACAGTACTGGTTGCCTTTGTGCACAATGCGTGACACAACTTACACAGTACTGGTTGCCTTTGGCACAATGCGGCGACACAACTTACACAGTACTGGTTGCCTTTGGCTAGCACAATGCGTCGACACAACTTACACAGTACTGGTTGCCTTTGGCACAATGCGGCGACACAACTTACACAGTACTGGTTGCCTTTGGCTAGCACAATGCGGCGACACAACTTACACAGTACTGGTTGCCTTTGGCTAGCACAATGCGGCGACACAACTTACACAGTACTGTTTGCCTTTGGCTAGCACAATGCGGCGACACAACTTACACAGTACTGTTTGCCTTTGGCTAGCACAATGCGTCGACACAACTTACACAGTACTGTTTGCCTTTGGCTAGCACAATGCGTCGACACAACTTACACAGTACTGTTTGCCTTTGGCTAGCACAATGCGCGACACAACTTACACAGTACTGTTTGCCTTTGGCTAGCACAATGCGGCGACACAACTTACACAGTACTGGTTGCCTTTGGCTAGCACAATGCGGCGACACAACTTACACAGTACTGTTTGCCTTTGGCTAGCACAATGCGGCGACACAACTTACACAGTACTGGTTGCCTTTGGCTAGCACAATGCGCGACACAACTTACACAGTACTGGTTGCCTTTGGCTAGCACAATGCGTCGACACAACTTACACAGTACTGGTTGCCTTTGGCTAGCACAATGCGTCGACACAACTTACACAGTACTGTTTGCCTTTGGCTAGCACAATGCGTCGACACAACTTACACAGTACTGGTTGCCTTTGGCTAGCTAACAATGCGTCGACACAACTTACACAGTACTGGTTGCCTTTGGCTAGCACAATGCGTCGACACAACTTACACAGTACTGGTTGCCTTTGGCTAGCACAATGCGTCGACACAACTTACACAGTACTGGTTGCCTTTGGCTAGCACAATGCGTCGACACAACTTACACAGTACTGTTTGTTGGTCGAGGTCGGATATCTTAAAGCCAAACCAGTTCCAAACGACAGAGGAGGCCCTCTTTTTTTCGAACCAATTCTTCGTCATTCTGCAAATCAACCTTTAGCGTTATTTTCCTTGTCTTCAGTCATCCTCAAGGCTTGATTTTCGGACACTTTTGCTACCGAAAGGAGTTTACTTCACTAAATGTTTGCTTACTCTGCAGTTGAGCATGTTTGTTTGTTGACTTTGATTGGCAGGCAGATTGCGTGTAACATCCATGCTTCTAGTTTTTTTTTCTTTGTTTTTAGTATAATAAACCATTTGAACTAGCCCGCTAGGCTGTATCACTCGACAGAGACATTTTGAAAGAAACAAAAAAGCCTTAATTCATACATTAATTTATCATGACATGGCAAAATTCATATCATGGCACAACGTCATACCGGTATTCACGTTCATACTGGTATACCGCACACTCCTAGTATGATGCTACAAGCTTGGCATGCCTGTATTTTGGGAGTTTCTCCCATTCTTCTCTGCAGATCCTCTCAAGCTCTGTCGGGTTGGATGGGGAGCGTCGCTGCACAGCTATTTTCAGGTCTCTCCAGAGATGTTAAAGTCCGGACTCTGCCTGGGCAACCCAAGGACATTCAGAGACTTGTCCCGAAGCCACTCCTGCATTGTCTTGGCTGTGTGCTTAGGGTTGTTGTCCTGTTGGAAGGTGAACCTTCGCCCCAGTCTGAGGTCCTGAGCGCTGTGGAGTAGATTTTCATAAAGGATCTCTCTGTACATTGCTCTGTTCATCTTTACCTCGATCCTGACTAGTCTCCCAGTCCCTGCCACTGAAAAACATCCCCACAGCATGATGCTGCCACCACCAAGCTTCACCATAGGGATGGTGCCAGGTTTCCTCCAGACGTGATGCTTGGCAGCTTTAGGAAGAGTCTTGGTGGTTCGAAACTTCTTCTATTTAAGAATGATGGAGGCCACTGTTCTTTGGGGACCTTGCTGCATACATTTTTTTGGTACCCTTCCCCAGATCTGTGCCTTGACACAATCCTGTCTCGGCGCTCTACGGACAATTCCTTCAACCACAAGGCAGCCAGTCAAGATGCTCTGTGGTGCAGCTGTAGAACTTTTTGAGGATCTGAGGCCAAATCTTTTCAGCCTGCTGAGGGGGAAGAGGCGTTGTCGTGCCTTCTTCTTCTGTGTGTTCCCAGGCGTTCTAACCTTCTATATGTCTGTGTGTTCCAACCTTCTATATGTCTGTGTGTTCCAACCTTCTATATGTCTGTGTGTTCCAACCTTCTATATATCTGTGTGTTCCAACCTTCTATACAGCTGTGTGTTCCCAGGCGTTCCAACCTTCTATATGTCTGTGTGTTCCAACCTTCTATATATCTGTGTGTTCCAACCTTCTATATATCTGTGTGTGTGTGTGTGTTCCCAGGCGTTCCGGGTAGCGGAGGATGAGTTGGGGATCCCAGCTCTGTTAGATGCTGAGGACATGGTGGCCCTAAAGATACCAGACAGGCTCAGTATACTGACATACGTCTCTCAATACTACAACTACTTCCATGGGAAATCACCTAGTGAGTACACACACACAGACACAGTGAGGAGACATGTGGAAGCAGATATACACGCCCACATGATACGGGCACACACACACTGGAATGAACTTTGTGATCAGTTAGTGTGTGTGTGTGTGTGTGTGTGTAGTTGGCGGCATGGCGGGGATAAAGCGTCCAGCGGAGGCGTCCACAGAACAGGGGCCTTCTGGGAAAAAGAACCAAGCAGTTGTCTCGAAGGTCTTCCCCGCCTCTAACCCCTCTAAATCCACTACTGAGAACCGCCCTCCGCCCTCCTCCTCACCCAAAGCCTCACCCAGACCAGACAGGCCAGCACAGGTAAGGATCTCCTTTACATCCTCTTCTCCAGGGAGAGATGCCCTCCTGTAGGTTTTCACTCCAGCCCCAGTTGTAACTAACATGATTCATCTTATCAACAAGCTAATTATTAGAATCAGCTGCTAGATTAGGGTTGGAGCGAAACCCTACCGGAGGGTAGCTCTCCAGGAACAGGGTTGGCGTTAACCTACAGGAGGGTAGCTCTCCGGGAACAGGGTTGGCGTTAAAACCTACAGGAGGGTAGCTCCCCGGGGAACAGGGTTGGTGTTAAAACCTACAGGAGGGTAGCTCTCACGGGAACAGCGTTGACGTTAAAACCTACAGAGGGTAGCTCTCCAGGAACAGGGTTGGAGAACCCTGCTCTACACACGCATACACTCTTCTGTGAGGCTGTCTAACACCGATGCCGCTCTCCCAAACGAGTACAAACCCTTTCTATACTCGTGTTGAGGAAAACAACATTGATCCTCCTATGAGGGCTCTCGTTATCTGTGGCCGACATGAGTAAGACTTTTAAGCGCGTGAATACTCGCAAAGCAGCCGGCCCTGACGGTATCCCTGGTCACGTCCTCAGAGCTTGCACAGACCAGTTGGCTGGAGTGTTCACGGACATTCAACCTCTCCCAGTTAGTAATCCCCACATGCATCAAGATGTCCACAGTTGTCCCTGTATCCCACCTGGACAAGAGGAATGTGTGAGTGCTGTTCGTTGACCTCAGCTTTCAGCACAATAGTCCCTCCAAGCTTGTCATTAAAGGATAACTCCATCCAAAAACTATCTTTTGGAATTTATTTCATTAGCCAATTGTTGATATAGTCCCAACATGTCTGCATGTCAGCGATCACGTTTTCAAGATGTATAACTTTCACAATAAAGAAATACAGCCGGTATGATGCATTTTGGGACTGAACACCTCCCTCTGCAACTGGATTCTGGACTTCCTGACGGGCGGACCCTAGTTGGTGAGGGTAGGCAACAACTCCTCCGCCAAGCTGACTCTCAACACGGGGGGCCCCCCAGAGGTGTGTGCTCAGCTCCCGTACTCTCTGTTCACCCAGGACTGCGTAGCCACGCACCACTCCAACAACATTAAGTTTGCTGACGACACGGCGGTGGTAGGCCTGATCGGCGACGAGACAGCCAACAGGGAGGAGATCAGAGACCTGGCAGTGTGGCGCCAGGATAACAACCTCTCCCTAAACATCAGGAAGACCAAGGAGCTAATGGTGGACTACAGGAAACAGCAGGGGGAGCATGCCCCATCCATATCAACAGGAAACAGCAGGGGGAGCATGCCCCATCCATATCAACAGGAAACAGCAGGGGGAGCATGCCCCCATCCATATCAACAGGAAACAGCAGGGGGAGTATGCCCCCATCCATATCAACAGGAAACAGCAGGGGAGTATGCCCCCATCCATATCAACAGGAAACAGCAGGGGAGTATGCCCCCATCCATATCAACAGGAAACAGCAGGGGGAGTATGCCCCCATCCATATCAACAGGAAACAGCAGGGGAGCATGCCCCCATCCATATCAACAGGAAACAGCAGGGGGGAGTATGCCCCCATCCATATCAACAGGAAACAGCAGGGGGAGTATGCCCCCATCCATATCAACAGGAAACAGCAGGGGGAGTATGCCCCATCCATATCAACAGGAAACAGCAGGGGGAGTATGCCCCCATCCATATCAACAGGAAACAGCAGGGGGAGTATGCCCCCATCCATATCAACAGGAAACAGCAGGGGGAGTATGCCCCCATCCATATCAACAGGAAACAGCAGGGGGAGCATGCCCCCATCCATATCAACAGGGCTGCAGGGTAGAGGATCGCTAGAGCGCGATGAGCCAAGTAAAGCCCCCCCCGGCCAAACCCTCCCCTAACCCGGACGACGCCCTATGGGACTCCCGGTCACGGCCGGTTGTGACACAGCCTGGGATCGGACCCCAGGCTATAGTGACGCCGCACCACTCGAGAGGCCCTCATACTGTATATTCTATTACGTACATACGTCTCATACTAGTTTATTTGTTTTATTTCCTTCAACTTTTTATTACTCCTTGTTTAGTTTTTTAAACTTTTGTATTGGGTATTTGATTCTTGATGGATATTTTTATTTATTTTTATTTATTTATTTTATTTCACCTTTATTTAACCAGGTAAGCCAGTTGAGAACAGGTTCTCATTTACAACTGCGACCTGGCCAAGATAAAGCAAAGTAGTGCAATAAAAACAACACAGAGTTACATATGGGGTAAAAAACATAAAGTCAGAAATACAACAGAAAATATATATACAGTGTGTGCAAATGTAGCAAGTTATGGAGGTAAGGCAATAAATAGGCTATAGTGCAGAATAATTACAATAGTATTAACACTGGAATGCTAGATGTGCAAGAGATTATGTGCAAATAGAGATACTGGGGTGCAAAAGAGCAAAATAAATAACAATATAGGGATGAGGTAGTTGGGTGGGCTAATTTCAGATGGGCTCTGTACAGGTGCAGTGATCGGTAAGGTGCTCTGACAACTGATGCTTAAAGTTATTGAGGGAGATAAGAGATTTTTGCAATTCGTTCCAGTCATTGGCAGCAGAGAACTGGAAGGAATGGCGGCCAAAGGAGGTGTTGGCTTTGGGAATGACCAGTGAGATATACCTGCTGGAGCGCAGACTACGGGTGGGTGCTGCTATGGTGACCAATGAGCTAAGATAAGGCGGGGATTTGCCTAGCAGTGATTTATAGATGGCCTGGAGCCAGTGGGTTTGACGAACGAACATGTAGTGAGGACCAGCCAACAAGAGCGTACAGGTCACAGTGGTGGGTAGTGTATGGGGCTTTGGAGACAAAACGGATGGCACTGTGATAGACTACATCCAATTTGCTGAGTAGAGTGTTGGAGGCTATTTTCTAAATGACATCGCGAAGTCAAGGATCGGTAGGATAGTCAGTTTTACGAGGGCATGTTTGGCAGCATGAGTGAAGGAGGCTTTGTTGCGAAATAGGAAGCCGATTCTAGATTTAACTTTGGATTGGAGATTCTTTATGTGAGTCTGGAAGGAGAGTTTTACAGTCTAACCAGACACCTAGGTAGGTATATTGATATTGTAGTGCATTGTTGAAGAGTTTAGCAAGCAGGCATTTCACTGTACCGTGTGCACGTGACCAATAAAACTTTGATTTGGTTCTATTGTTCTAACTCAGGGCTCTTCAACCGTTTCTTGCCGGGGATCACCATAATATGTTAACAAAAACATTTTGTCTTACCATCAGGTGAATGGTAATCAAAATGTATAAATGTAGGTTTGTAATTCAACATTCGTTTTCTGTTGCTAGCGATAGTAATAAAAACATTGAAATAAAAATGATCATTGTTTTTTTTAAAATAAATAAATATATATATATATTATTTTTCACGGACCCCCATGTAGTACCGTCAGGAACCCCTAGGTGGCTGCAGACCCTAGGTTAAATACTCCTGTTGTAACTAACAGAATGCTATTCTGTCTTTCTGCCCCCCCCCCATCACTAACCCCGCCTCCCCAGAAGGATGTGTTGTCGGAGCGCTCCAATAAGACAGGGACTCTGACCAGTAAGTGTTCCGTGTGTAATAAACATGTTCACCTGGTCCAGAGACACCTAGTGGATGGGAGGCTGTATCACAGGAACTGTGCCAAGTAAGACTTAACTGTTTCACCATGTTTAATTACTGCAACACCTTCCTACTGTAACATGTATTACTATAACAATCAGAGCCTGTATCACAGGAACTGTTTCAGGTAAGACTTTACCATGTTAATTACTCTACCATGTATTGTTATACCAGTCACCTATTGAAATGGTTCACTATATGGATATGTACCTAGTAAGACACCTGTACTTTACACGGCATTCATTACTGTAACATGTATCAGTTTATACACAGATATATCAGTTTATACACAGACAGGTGGGGACATAGATTTGGTTGGTTGACAGACGTCCAGACAGACACAGAACATTGTTAGTGTTTTTGTTTCAGCTACCACTGGTCTTGTGTGTTCTCCATATATAGTTGGTGTTCTATGTCATCTCTGTTCTCCAGGTGTAGTGAGTGTTCCAGCACCCTGCTGTCTGGTAACTGTAAACCTGGAGCAACACCTGGCTCCTTCATCTGTACCTCCCACCACCACCCCGAGGGGACGACGCCAACACACACCCCCCTCCGAGACCTGCCCAAATACACCCCTCACCCCCCTCCCACTGTCAAGACCACCCCTCTCTCAGACCTCTCCAGGAATATCCCGGCCCCAAATACACAGCTCCCCCTAAATCCACCCCTGCTCCGACACCCACCAATACCCCCTCCAAATTGGGCCCTAGCTGGCTGAGCTCCAAATCAGACGGATCCAAAACCACTAGCCCCTCTGCCGCCACCTCGGGGCCCAGCCCGGGGCTCTCCTCCTCGCGGCCCAGCCCGGGGCTCTCCTCCTCGCGGCCCAGCCCGGGGCTCTCCTCCCTGGGCATAGTGAGCCCTGCAGCCTCTGGACCCACCGCAGCTCCGCGGAGCTTCAACACTACAGCTGCCACCACCACTCCCACAGCATCCAAGACCCAGCAGGCCCGGCTGCAGTTCTTCCAGCCTGGGAACAACACCACCACTGGGCAGGAGAACCAGGGCAAGACCCAGACTTGGGGACAGGGTCTACCCACAAATAGAGTCCTGAACGCGGGCACGCAGGGGACAGTAGTGGGTGTTGGTCAGGGCGTGAGTGTGGTAGTGAGTTTGGGTGGCGGTGGGATAGGGGTTAAGGGAGGGGATGTGGTTGTAGGTGGGGGTACAGGTGGAGACAGGGATGTGGTTCAGGGTAAAGGTAGAGTTGTCTTCAAGATGGATGATGATGTGAAAGCTTCTCCATCTAAAGAAGACCATAGTACCAAGACCCGGGCTGCTGCTGTCATCACTAAGAAACTAACAAACAACAACAACAACAATACTACTACTACAACAACAACAGCTGGTGCTTCTAGTCCTCCCTGGCACCCTATAGAACTGAAGAAGACTGAGAACAGGTGAGAAATCTCAGACATTCACATAACTGAATAATATTAGAGCAGGGTTTGCCAAACTCTGTCCTCAGGACCCCAAGGGGTGCACGTTTTTAGGTTTTTGCTCTAGAACTACACAGCTGATTCAAATAATCATTTTCCCGGAACACATAGTGAGTGCGAAAGGGGGGGGGTTATCCGGGGGGCTCTGAGGTCCCGGAACACATAGTGAGTGCGAAAGCGGGGGGTTATCCGGGGGTCTCTGAGGTCCCGGAACACATAGTGAGTGCGAAGCGGGGGTTATCCGGGGGGCTTTGAGGTACCGGAACACATAGTGAGTGCAGCGGGGGGTTATCCGGGGGTCTCTGAGGTCCCGGAACACATAGTGTTCTATATCGTGGAGCTCCGCCCCATGGGGAGCTCTGCTCCCTAATGGTTTAAGGCGGGCGTAGCGCTCCAAAATGTACTCCCTGCCGAGCCTAACACTTCCCATCGAAACGGAAAGTCAAGCCTAGCAATGGCTGCAACCGAGTCCCGCAGTACTGCAACTAAAAACCCCTACGGGCGTCACAATATACCGCGTCATCGGTTAAAAAAACCCGCCCCACCTAGTCCAATGGCAATGCCAATGACTAGTGGGCAGATCACCAGAATAGAAGCCATACTAATCTGTACTAGCAGATAGATGTGCCTCAATATCCTGTGAAAACACTACCGACCACTAATGGAATGACATCAAGTGTCACTCTACATTATGAACGCGGTAGACCGCCTCACTCACTCAATGGAATCCCAGAGATTAGTGGGCAGGAACAAAAAACATGAGTCATACTAACTGAACAAGCAGATAGATGACCTCATATTCTGTTAATCAACGCATGCCTCTACTGTACTGATCCTGTCAGTCAGGATTCATGTCACAAAATATGTTTTCTTATCCAAAGCGGACCTGATGGAAACCCAGTCCATAGTCCTGCTTTTCCCTCTCTTCCTAGCTCCAGATCTCCCTTCAGCTATGCTGAATACAGACCTAGCCAAAGAGTTAGAAAACACATCTGTCAAAAAACACGTCTTCCTAACCAAAGCGGACCTGATGGAAACCTGAGTCCACAGTCCTGCTTCTCCTCTCTTTCTTGCTCAAGATCTCCCTTCAGCCACGCTGAGTACAGATCGAGCCAGAGAATTAGAAGACATATCTAAGAGATAGAAACGGATAAATGGAGACGGTGTCGGCCAGGATGCTGCTCTACAGATATCCTCTACTCCTGTTCCTCTAAAAAGGGCAGTAGAAGCCGCTACTCCACGAGTGGAGTGAGCTCTGATACCCTGAGGCAATTGCCGCCCTGCTACCTCACAAGCTGTCTCAATGCCTTCACAAAGCCAGTGAGACAGCCTCTGTTTTGAAAGTGGTCTACCTAGTGCAGCCGCACTCGTGACACACAAACAACTGAGGCGATGACCTAATCGCTGCTGTGCGCTCGACGTAACACGCCAAAGCGCGTACCGGGCACAGGCGATGGAGCTTCTCCTCACTCCTCTCTCTATGAGGAGGAGGAGAAAAAGCCCACAGCTCCACGGTCTGTGACCTATATGAACTCTTAATAACCTTCGGCACAAATGCCGGGTTAGGACGTAACACTGCTCTGCTCAGGTCACCATTGATGGCCAGGCAGTCAGGTCTCGTCGAAAGAGCACACAAATCACTGACCCGCTTAGCTGTAGTCAAAGCGAGCAACAGTGCTGTCTTGATAGACAGCATCTTGAGGGGTATTTGATTCAATGGCTCGAACGGCGACTTACATAGCGCCGAAAGTACCAAAGCCAAATCCCACTGAGGAAGCGTGACTCTAGGTGTTGGCCTAAGTCGCCGCGTTCCTAATAGGAAGCGTTTCACTAGAGGGTGACTAAAGACATTGTCTCTGCCAAAACCCTCATGACAAGCTGAAATCGCTGCTGCAAACACACTATCAAACATGAGCTGCAGAAAAGAGAGAATACTCTCCACCTGACAGCTCATGGGGTCCACACCTTGTGTGACACACCATCGTGAAAACACGTTCCATCTACTGGCATACATCTTAGAAGTGGAACTGGCACGTGAACCCTGTATGGTCCTGATCACTGCATCAGATAACCCACGGCGCTCTAGCCTGTCCCTCTCAGCAGCCAGGCCTTCAGTGGTTGGCCGATTATGGGCAATTTCCCTATCGTGCCAGCCGCCTGAGACAACGCGTCCCGTCTGTGGAATTGGCCAAGGTGGCGCAATCAACATCTGACTCATCTCCGCAAACCACGGAGCCCCCGGGCGATCGGGCGCTATCAGTATCACTGACAGCCCCCCTGACCTCACCCTGGCTAGCAGTGGGAGAATGCAGGACAGCGGAGGGAATGCATACAGGAGAACTCTCGGCCACGGTTGGTGCGCAAAGGCGTCCCTACCCAGTGGCGGTTCGGTCCTGTTCCCTCAGAGAGAACCCAGAGGACATTGCGCGTTCACGCGTGACGCGAATAGGTCCACCTCGGCTCTCCCGAATTGTTCCCAAATCTGGAGAACAATGTCTGGATGCAGACACCACTCGTCGTCTCGAGGACCCCCTCTTGACATGAGGTCTGCTCCTACGTTCAAGTAGCCCGGAATGTGTGCTGCTCTCAATGACACTTCCTTAGGGCTAGCAACAAGCTACCCTTCGGGGTCCGAAATTGAGCCCTCATCCTCACAGTGTCTAGCTGTATCCCCAGGTAGACAATCTGATGAGTGGGCCAGGGCGCTCTTTTCCAATTCACAGCGAACCCCAGACTTGTGAGATGCATCACTGTCTGTGTTGTGTGAGTGATCGCCAGCTCTGCTGACGGGCGAGAACCAGTAGGTCGTCCAGGTAGGCTAGTAGCCGTATTCCCTGACGACGCAACAGTTCCAATGCCGCCTCCACACACTTGGAAAATGTGCGAGGTGCCAGGGCATACCCAAATGGCATCCTCGTGTATTCGTACGCCACCCCTTGAAAGGCGGACCGCAGAAACTTCCTGTGACGCGGCTGAACCGGCACATGAAAGTACGCGTCCTTTAGGTCTATGCTCGTACAAAAGTCCCCTCTCTGGACACATTCCAGCAGACGTTTTGTCGTTAGCATTCGGAAGGGCCGTTTGGTTATGCTCGTTGAGAATGCGTAAATCCAAAATCGGCCTCACTCCCCCCCGTCTTTTTGGGCACTAGGAAATAAGGCGAATATAGCCCCTTGTTCCTTTGCTCCCGGGGAACTACTGTCACCGCCTCCTTCGCCAAAAGTTCCGTAATCTCTGTCATCAGAGCGGCCACTTTGTCTGGCGTTTTCATCACGTCTCCACCACTCCCCTGAACGGGGGTGGGGTCCGGTGGAATTGGAGAGCATAACCCTTCTGCAACGTCTGTTCTAGCCAGCGTGAGAGGGTGCAGCTTCTTCGCCACTGCCAGCAATGCAGAGAAAGTGGCTGGGCGCGAAGCTGTGGTGCATCCAGTAGGAAGGACCTGTATTCCTCTATGGCCCTTACCGCCACTGTTCCCCAACATTGAAGTGGTGGAACAGCCCAAGGTGGGCCTCCCGTGAAAGGGAGAGGAAATGCGTTCTGAGAAAGAAAGAGGAGTAGGGACGTCGGTTAAACCCGTAACCGTCGTATTCCTGCCCTCCTTGAACGCATCGCGGGTCTGAATTGCACTGACCGAGGCCACGGCCTGCGGCAGGGCACCATTCCCCAGCAAGCGATTGCGTCATCTTAGGTGACTGCAATTCGCTATCAGAGCCCCTTCACTACAGTACTCCTAGAAGTCTGTAGTATGAGGTCTCTATGAGGTAAAACAAAGGCGGCGCCTTGATACCTTCTTAACTTTCACCTTCTGTGTGTGTTCAACTCTGCACCCCTGGTGGGTTGATTCACGCTCAGTGTGGTGAGTACTGGCTCGTTCTGTCAGGGAGCTGATACTTTGGTTATACCCATAACGCTAGTAATCCTGCCCTCCGTGAACGTAGCATGGGTCTGAATCGCATTAACCGAGACCTTGGTCTGCGATAATGCGCCGTCCCAGATAGCTGCTGTGTTACAATGCCTGGGGGCGCCGATACTCTGGGCACCTTGGTGACCGCGGTAATCGGGCCCTCCGTGAATGCAGCATGGGTCTGGCTCGTACTAGTGGAGACCTTAGTCTGTACTAGTGCGCCATCCCAAATAGCGGCTGCGTCCTCATGTCAGAATCTGACCGGGACTGCTGCCTTCTATGTAAAGCACTTCTTATACGTGAAGTGTGATGTGACGACCTGATTGAGGTCTTCTGGATACCTACTCTTAGTGCCTGTTCAGCAACGCACCCTCGGTGGGCTGAACGGCTCTTAGAGTGGTAAGGAAGAGAGGGTGAGATTTGAACGCTCTCGGACGTATTATGGAAGAAAGAGGCTCTTTTTTGACAAAGTCAGGTGGAGCCAACTCTTTATTAAACACATCAACAAAAGCATTTACATCAGCACCCGTCCCTTCAACCGAAGGGTGGGGGGGAACAGGGGCGCGTTCAACACCATCGATGCGTCCTCCATCCTCTCCCCGCGTCCCGTCACGTACGCCTCCTCTTGCCTCCTTGGAGGGCCAGGTCGGCGTCCTCGTCACCTCCCTCGCCGGCTGTAGTGGGGCTACCGTAGCTGCTGGGAGGGCCGAGCCCGCTCCCTTGCTGCTCGTGGCCGCCGGATGACGCCGATACGCGCCTTCGTAGACCCGGTCTACTTAGAGGGGCGGAGGTAGATGGCCTTTGGGGAGGAGGGGGCGGAGTCGTCCTGCCAACGGCAGGTGCTGGCCAACTGCTTCTTCTCCTCCTCCAACTTTGAAAACGCTCCGTCGCCTCTTTGACTGCGACCCAAAAGAGGCCGTCGTCAGAGAGGGGGGCGTTCAAGAGAGACGTCCTGTCTGCCTCTTTCATGGAAGTCAAAGACAACCAGAGGTGTCGTTCCCCGACCACCGAAGTGGCCATGGATCTCCCCGCGCAGACTGCGGACGCCGTGTAAGGTGGAGTATGGCGCCAGAAATTCTGGACGCCTCCTCCACCTCCTCCGGTGCCATCTCTGTCTTACCCGTGGTTAAACGGGACAGAGGCCGCCAAGAGGGCAATGTTGTTAGCTGCTGCTACAGCTTGGGCTCCCAACCCAAAAGACTTCTCTAACAGCGACGCTGTGAGTCGGTCCTTCTGGGATGGCAACGTGGCCTTCTTGGAAGAGGGCCAAGGGCTCGAACCCGGTACGAGATACGCCATGGCGCTCTCTAACCTGGGGATTCCCTGACCCTGAAGCCTTCCTTCCACTCTCGTGAATGGGAGATACGCTTTTACAGGCGAACGCGCCGCTAAAGGTGCCTCCCACGAGCCCCAACGTGACCTAGCCAAAGAAGGCATGGCAGGAGCCACTGGCTCTGCCGCCTTCCTTGGCCTGGAATAAGGACCGCCCTCCATCATATCAACCTCCGGTGCGGAGGGAAGAGGGGGCAGCTCTATTGCCAGCCGTTGAGCAGCTCTCTCAATGAGACCCGGAAAATCCGCTCTCAGAGAGGCTGCAGCGAAAGAGAGAGCTTCTGATCTCTCAGAGCTCGTATCCCCCTTCGCTATAGGGACTACAAAGCCCTCTCGCTCTCCAAAGGAAAGGGGGCTTGAAAGTATGAGGACGGGGTCCGACTGTTCCATTGGAATGCCAGACCCTTCCTCAAAATCCCCATCTTCCCCCGAGTCTGCGCCGTCGGACGACGCCTCTGAAGCAGAGGCTAGTATCGACAACACATCCTCAAGGGGGATGTCCTCCCTGAAAACGCCCAACGCTGCTTCCTCTCCTTTAAAGAAAGGAGGGCGCAGGAGGCGCATTCGGGGACTGCAGACGCCTTCCTTGGCATGCTGGGATCCCAAACACACGAAACATAAGTCGTGGTGGTCACGGCCGCCATGGAAGTGCATCTGCACTGAGCTCTGAAAAAGAGCTTTTGGGGGTGGAAAATCTCCGGTGTGCTCATTTAGACGACGTTGATGACTGGAATATCAACGGCGTGGCCCTGAGTCTTCGTGCTTCGTCTCTTCTTGGCTCTTCAGTCTAGTCATCCAGTCGCTGAAGAAAAAGGGAGGCTGATTGAGGGGAGGCACCCCCTCTTATAGGGACACCTGTACTCCTATTGGCTGCAGGTGTGTGCATAATTTTGTCTCAGGCTGCTGCTGCCTTAGGGCAGAGGGTAAACCATTAGGAGCAGAGCTCCCCTATGGGGCGAGGCTCCACGATATAGAACTCATGAGAGTCAACTTGTTGCTCAAAGCCGTGATCGTGGCTGTGACGTTTAGCCTCATTCTAAGGCTGTTCGGAACTCTCCAGCTGTAGTGTCTGTGTTTTCATTTGGAGTGTTAACTGTAACCTGGGTGTTCTCTTTAGCCTTGTCTACAAGGCTTGCTGCCACCAAATGCGCCTTGGTTCGGGCAACGTTCAATGTACTCTTTGTACGTCTGAGGCAGAGGATGTTACTGTACATTCCACCCACTCTTTTACTAGTTTATGTATGGGTGGTCCTCTTTAGCTCAGCTGGTAGAGCACGGCGCTTGTAACGCCAGGGGTAGTGGGTTCGATCCCGGACCACCCATACACAATAATGTATGCACGCATGACTGTAAGTCGCTTTGGATAAAAGCGTCTGCTAAATGGCTTATTATTATTATTATTATTATTATTATTATTATTATTATTATTATTATTATTAATCCCTCCAGTTATTTCTAGACCCAAGCTCCCCATCTTTTTACATGTTGTAAAGACCATCTTTTTACATGTTGTACAGACCATCTTGTTACATGTTGTACAGACCATCTTTTTGTTATCCCAGCTGTTTATCATCTATGCGTAGTCACTTTACAAATGACCTCGACTAACCTGTACCCCAGCACATTGACTCTGTACCGGTTCCCCCTGTATATAGCCTTGTTATTGTTATGTCATTTTCTTGTTAATTTCTTCTTCTATTGTTTAAAAACGTTTAGTTTATTTAGTAAAATTTTCTTAACTCTATTTCTTGAACTGCATTGTTGGTTAAGGGCTTGTCAGTAAGCATTTCACGGTAAGGTCTACACCTGTTGTATTAGGCGCATGTGACAAATAGAATTTGAATTGATTTGATATCATTAATATCAGGTTATAATACATTACATCATAGTAGGCTGTCATAGTAACAGCATATCATTATTTGAATTCTGCATGACAAGCCAGGGGTCATACGTTTGCTTGTTCTTGAACTGGAACATTGCACCTGCTCAAGATCAGTTACATACCCCACAGGCCCTCCACATAACCTCTATGTACAAATAAGAGAGCAGGTCTGGAATCAGTGTGGCAGGATAGGATGAATACAGAGAAGGATCACCGCTTTTACATGGTGGTCTTTCTGGGGGCGGGGGAATAATCATTTAATGATGATAAGTTTAATTAGAATGTCTACAATGCGAACAGTGACACAATTAATAAATCATGCTGTGAGAGGTACTGGATCCGGCTCAAATTAAGCACTGGTGTTAGGGGCAAAAAACCAAAACGTACACCACTTTTGTTTGGGAAACGTTTTAATAGACCGTATAGAGCCCGACCTCTGCTGGTGAAATAGGGAATAGCACTTCAATTATACAGTTTGTGTCAGTGGCCCTTCCTCAATTCATCTTTCCTTGATTCCTTGCATCCTCTTACCTCGTCACCTTTTCATCAGAGGGGAGGGACCTTCTATTCCAATGTGTGTATGAGGAGGAAGCAAGGAGTTAAGATGTGAGGAATTGAGGAAATACTTTTGAGTGTGTACGATGTTGAAAGGCCTCTCTCTGTCTCCCCACAGATCTCCCTCTCTCAGACCTGCCCCTGCTGAAACACCTAAGAAAGAGACTCCTAAAAAGGAGGCGGGGGGCAGAGTTAAGCTAAAAGCAGACCCCTCTCTCCTCGCCCCCCTCTCCCCCAACACACACACCTCCAGCCCCACCCCGACCCCCAACACCCCTACCCCCACCCCCACCCCGACCCCAGCCAGCAGAACAGGCCTGTGGAACAAAACCCTAGATATGGCACCCAGAGCTACTCCTCCCAACAACTCTCTGGGTGAGCACCATTTGCCCTGTCTGTCTAGTTGGTTATCCACATTTCCCAGATTTCAGTGTTCATTATTTGTGGCTATTATGGTTGATGTAATGTTTTTGGGGGCTGTATATTATAATGTCTTGTCTCTCTGTAGCAGCAGCAGACAACAGCAGCTCTCCTGCTGACTGGAGGTCCAGCCTCAAACCTGCCTCCAAGTAAGTATACTCTGTTCTACTCTACTCTATATTTTACTCTATATTCTATTCTACTCTAAATTCTATTCTACTCTATATTATATTCTACTCTAAATTCTATTCTACTCTACGTTCTATTCTACTCTGTTATGCACTATATTCTACTCTGTTCTACACTACTCTATATTCTACTCTACTCTGTGTTCTACTCTACTCTATATTCTACTCTACGTTCTGCACTATATTCTACTCAACTATATTCTACTCGACTCTATATTAGACTCTATAGTCTACTCTACGCTCTATTCTACTCTATATTCACATCTACTCTGGTTTCACTCCACTTCTCTCTATTCCACTATGTTGTGTTTCTGTTGTGCTCTATTCCACCTGCTGCTCATTCTCTTGTCACTGAACTCTAAAATACTCTGTAGAACTCTACTCTGTAGAACTCTAAAATACTCTGTAGAACTACTCTACAGAACTCTAAAATACTCTACAGAACTCTACTCTACAGAACTCTAAAATACTCTGTAGAACTCTACAGAACTCTAAAATACTCCACAGAACTCTATAATACTCTGTAGAACGCTACAGAACTCTAAAATACTCTGTAGAACTCTAGAATACTCTGTAGAACTCTACTCTACAGAACTCTAAAATACTTTACAGAACTCTAAATACTCTGTAGAACTCTAGAATACTCTGTAGAACTCTACTCTACAGAACTCTAAAATACTCTGTAGAACTCTAAAATACTCTGTAGAACTCTAAACTACTCTACAGAACTCTAAAATACTCTGTAGAACTCTACTCTACAGAACTCTAAAATACTCTGTAGAACTCTAAAATACTCTGTAGAACTCTAAAATACTCTGTAGAACTCTAAAATACTCTGTAGAACTCTAAAATACTCTGTAGAACTCTACTCTACAGAACTCTAAAATACTCTGTAGAACTCTAAAATACTCTGTAGAACTCTAAAATACTCTGTAGAACTCTAAACTACTCTACAGAACTCTAAAATACTCTGTAGAACTCTACTCTACATAACTCTAAAATACTCTGTAGAACTCTAAAATACTCTGTAGAACTCTACTCTACAGAACTCTAAAATACTCTGTAGAACTCTAAAATACTCTGTAGAACTCTAAAATACTCTGTAGAACTCTAAAATACTCTACAGAACTCTAAAATACTCTGTAGAACTCTACTCTACATAACTCTAAAATACTCTGTAGAACTCTACTCTACAGAACTCTAAAATACTCTGTAGAACTCTACTCTACATAACTCTAAAATACTCTGTAGAACTCTAAAATACTCTGTAGAACTCTACTCTACAGAACTCTAAAATACTCTGTAGAACTCTACTCTACAGAACTCTAAAATACTCTGTAGAACTCTAAAATACTCTGTAGAACTCTAAAATACTCTGTAGAACTCTACTCTACAGAACTCTAAAATACTCAACAGAACTCTAAAATACTCTACAGAACTCTACTCTACAGAATTTTCATATACACTGTAGAACTCTATTCTACTCTACCCTACTTCTATTCTGTTCCACGTTGGTTCTATTCCACCTTGGTTCTATCCCACTTCCACTTGTGTTGTCCCTGGTCCACTAGTATACTGGGAAGTCTGGTCACTTGGGTGTGAGGTCACATCCACCGTAGAAGAGTCACCTGGGTGAGGTCCCAGCCGCCGTAGAAGAGTCACCTGGGTGAGGTCCCTGCCACCGTAGAAGAGTCACCTGGGTGAGGTCCCAGCCGCCGTAGAAGAGTCACCTGGGTGAGGTCCCAGCCACCGTAGGTCACCACACTCCGAGAACAATCACTTGGCCCTATTACCTGTACTCGTGTATTCATCCGTTCATTCGTTCTGCAGGCGGTTTGTACATGCCGCTCCAAGCCGCTCTGTTTTCATGGGCCACCGGAGATCAAAGACCCTCCCCTCCCTCCTCGCCCACATCAGACCTGCGGTGTGTCGGGCTAAAGCCGTCCCCTAGTGCAACATGAAATTAGTGCTCAGAGTCCCATCCCCCTGCCCCCAGATGACCATTCTTCCTCCTCTTCCTCCTCCTCAGTCCTACTGACCCACAGACCCTCAGAATGTACAGAAGGTGAGGTGAAATATATTTTCTGTGAGAAAATGAGAGGTCAGAGGTCAGATTACATCTGTTCTTCCACTCTCTCCTCCTCCCCTTGCTCTTTCTCCTCCCCTCCTCTCTCTCTCCCCTCTCTCTCCTCCTCCTCCCCTCTCTCTCTTTCTCCTCATCTCTCTCGCCAGGCCTGCAGGTCCTAAAGAATCCTCTCCCCTCCACACTGACATTAAGAAGGCTGAAACCCCCTCTCGGCCCTGGGCAGGTGGATCAGGAAACCCCCAGGCTTCAGGCCCTACTGGGTCTACTCTGGCCCCCTCCATCCCTCCACAAGCCTCCTCACCCAGCCCGCTGAACACCGGCCCTGGGACATGGGGTAAGACACAGACAAATAGACAGACAGACATACACTTCCCCAGTTCCCAATAAAACACACTCTTCTCCTGCGTTTCCTCTCCTCTTCCAGGCTTTTTGACTGGAAAGAGCTCAACGACCGCTAACGGCACCAAGACTGACACCAAGACACCTAAACCAGTAGGTTTAACACATGAAATAGATGGTGATGGGATGAGGGATGTTAATACGTGTGTGGGGTTATATTAATGTGTGTGTGTGTGTGTGCAGGGTAAACCGGACTACATCCCGAAGGAAGAGATCCTGAGAGAGCTTCAGGAGATAGAGGACAGTGTTAATGAGCTGGAGAGGAAAGGAGTGGACCTGGAGAAACAACTACGGGCCTGTGAAGAGGGTAAGAGACACACAGAGGGAGAGATGGAGAGGGGGAGGAGGAGAGGTAGAGAGAGGGGGGAGAGAGGGGGAGAGATGGAGGAGGAGAGGTGGAGGGGAGAGATGGAGGGGGGAGGAGGAGAGGTAGAGAGGGGAGGGGAGAGGGGCAGAAGGGGAGAGATGGAGGGGGAGGAGGGGAGGAGAGAGGGGGCAGAGAGGGGGAGAGGGGAGGGAGAGTGGGGAGGAGAGGGGGCAGAGAGGAGGAGAGATGGAGGGGAGAGGGGAGAGGTGAGAGGGGAGGAGAGATGAGAGGGGAGCAGAGAGGGGGCAGAGAGGGGAGAGATGGAGAGGGGAGAGGTAGAGAGGGAGGAGAGATAGAGGGGAGAGGTAGAGGGGGAGAGGGGAGAGGTAGAGAGGGGATGGGGGAGAGGTAGAGGAGAGGGGGCGAGATGGAGGGGGGAGAGGTAGAGAGGGGAGCAGAGAGGGGGCAGAGAGGGGGAGAGATGGAGAGGGGAGAGGTAGAGAGGGGAGGAGAGATAGAGGGGAGAGGTAGAGGGGGAGAGGGGAGAGGTAGAGAGGGGATGGGGGAGAGGTAGAGGAGAGGGGGAGAGATGGAGGGGGGAGAGGTAGAGAGGGGAGGAGAGATGGGGGGAGGGAGGGAGAGATGGAGGGGGAGAGGTAGAGGGGGAGAGAGGGGCAGAGAGGGGAGAGATGGAGGGGGAGCGGTAGAGTGAGGAGGGGGCAGAGAGGGGGAGAGATGGAGGGGAGAGGTAGAGTGAGGAGGAGAGAGGGAGCAGAGCAGGGGAGATTGAGAGTGAGGAGGAAGAGGAGAGAGGGAAGAGGGTACCCCAAATGAGGTGTAGATTGGGGTCGGTATCACCTGAGGGGATGTGACCCAAAAAGAGACTGATGAATTTCCACCACTTCTGGCTCTAATAAAGTATCTGATAGCTTCCTGTCTCTGTGGGATTGAGGGGCAGTACAAGGACATAAAGAGAGCACTGGTGGCTGGATGGAGGGAGGGAGGGAGGAGAGGAGAGGAGAGGTGGAAATGGTGTCTTAATATTTCTCTAGTATTTCATGACCTTTGATATCTTGAAGTCTGCTTTTAAATTCCACTGTGTTGTTAATCGTGTCTGTGTGTGTGTGTGTGTGTGTGTGTGTGTGTGTTTCAGAGGGAGAAGAGGACGTGGTGATGGATGACCTGATGGTGGAATGGTTCAACCTCATCAGAAACAAACAGGTGTCCATGAGGAGAGAGTCTGAACTGGTCTATATGTGAGTCGCTCTCATACACACACACCGCACCACACACACACACACACACCCACCCACATAAAATACACACAACAGATATTTCCTAGTCCTCTAACGTGTGTGTGTGTGTGTGTGTGTGTGTGTGTGTGTGCGCAGAGCGAAGACACAGGACTTAGAGGAACAGCAGCCCAGTGTAGAGCAGGAGCTGAGGAGACTCATGGACAAACCTGGTGAGGAGAGAGAGAGGGTGGGGTGGGGACAAACCTGGTGAGGAGAGAGAGAGGGTGGGGGTGGGGTGGGGTCAAACCTGGTGAGGAGAGAGAGGGTGGGGTGGGGTGGGGGTCAAACCTGGTGAGGAGGGTGGGGTGGGGTGGGGTCAAACCTGGTGAGGAGAGAGAGAGGGTGGGGTGGGGTGGGGTCAAACCTGGTGAGGAGAGAGAGAGGGTGGGGTGGGGTCAAACCTGGTGAGGAGAGGGGTGGGGTGGGGTGGGGTGGGGACAAACCTGGTGAGGAGAGAGAGGGTGGGGTGGGGTGGGGACAAACCTGGTGAGGAGAGAGAGGGTGGGGTGGGGTCAAACCTGGTGAGGAGAGAGAGAGGGTGGGGTGGGGTGGGGACAAACCTGGTGAGGAGAGAGAGAGGGTGGGGTGGGGTGGGGTGGGGACAAACCTGGTGAGGAGAGAGAGGGTGGGGTGTGTTGGGGTCAAACCTGGTGAGGAGAGAGAGAGGGTGGGGTGGGGTGGGGACAAACCTGGTGAGGAGAGAGAGAGGGTGGGGTGGGGACAAACCTGGTGAGGGAGAGAGAGGGTGGGGTGGGGTGGGGTCAAACCTGGTGAGGAGAGAGAGAGAGGGTGGGGTGGGGTGGGGTCAAACCTGGTGAGGGAGAGAGAGAGGGTGGGGTGGGGTCAAACCTGGTGAGAGAGAGGGTGGGGTGGGGTGGGGTGGGGACAAACCTGGTGAGGAGAGAGAGGGTGGGGTGGGGTGGGGTCAAACCTGGTGAGGAGAGAGAGGGTGGGGTGGGGTCAAACCTGGTGAGGAGAGAGAGAGGGTGGGGTGGGGTGGGGTCAAACCTGGTGAGGAGAGAGAGGGTGGGGTGGGGTCAAACCTGGTGAGGAGAGAGAGAGGGTGGGGTGGGGTGGGGACAAACCTGGTGAGGAGAGAGAGAGGGTGGGGTGGGGTGGGGTGGGGACAAACCTGGTGAGGAGAGAGAGGGTGGGGTGGGGACAAACCTGGTGAGGAGAGAGAGGGTGGGGTGGGGTGGGGTCAAACCTGGTGAGGAGAGAGAGAGGGTGGGGTGGGGTCAAACCTGGTGAGGAGAGAGAGAGGGTGGGGTGGGGTGGGGACAAACCTGGTGAGGAGAGAGAGAGGGTGGGGTGGGGTGGGGTGGGGACAAACCTGGTGAGGAGAGAGAGAGGGTGGGGTGTGTTGGGGTCAAACCTGGTGAGGAGAGAGAGAGGGTGGGGTGGGGTGGGGTGGGGACAAACCTGGTGAGGAGAGAGAGAGGGTGGGGTGGGGGTGGGGTGGGGACAAACCTGGTGAGGAGAGAGAGAGGGGTGGGGTGGGGACAAACCTGGTGAGGAGAGAGAGAGGGTGGGGTGGGGTGGGGTGGGGACAAACCTGGTGAGGAGAGAGAGAGGGTGGGGTGGGGACAAACCTGGTGAGGAGAGAGAGAGGGTGGGGTGGGGTGGGGACAAACCTGGTGAGGGAGAGAGAGAGGGTGGGGTGTGTTGGGGTCAAACCTGGTGAGGGAGAGAGAGGGTGGGGTGGGGTCAAACCTGGTGAGGAGAGGGTGGGGTGTGTTGGGGACAAACCTGGTGAGGAGAGGGTGGGGTGGGGTGGGGTCAAACCTGGTGAGGAGAGAGAGAGGGTGGGGTGGGGTCAAACCTGGTGAGGAGAGAGAGAGGGTGGGGTGGGGTCAAACCTGGTGAGGAGAGAGAGAGAGAGGGTGGGGTGGGGTGGGGACAAACCTGGTGAGGAGAGAGAGAGGGTGGGGTGTGTTGGGGTCAAACCTGGTGAGGAGAGAGAGAGGGTGGGGTGTGTTGGGGACAAACCTGGTGAGGAGAGAGAGAGGGTGGGGTGTGTTGGGGACAAACCTGGTGAGGAGAGAGAGAGGGTGGGGTGTGTTGGGGTCAAACCTGGTGAGGAGAGAGAGAGGGTGGGGTGTGTTGGGGACAAACCTGGTGAGGAGAGGGTGGGGTGGGGTGGGGTCAAACCTGGTGAGGAGAGAGAGAGGGTGGGGTGGGGTCAAACCTGGTGAGGAGAGAGAGAGGGTGGGGTGGGGGTGGGGTGGGGACAAACCTGGTGAGGAGAGAGAGAGGGTGGGGTGTGTTGGGGTCAAACCTGGTGAGGAGAGAGAGAGGGTGGGGTGGGGTGGGGTCAAACCTGGTGAGGAGAGGGTGGGGTGTGTTGGGGACAAACCTGGTGAGGAGAGGGTGGGGTGGGGTGGGGTCAAACCTGGTGAGGAGAGAGAGAGGGTGGGGTGGGGTGGGGTGGGGACAAACCTGGTGAGGAGAGAGAGAGGGTGGGGTGTGTTGGGGTCAAACCTGGTGAGGAGAGGGTGGGGTGTGTTGGGGACAAACCTGGTGAGGAGAGGGTGGGGTGGGGGTGGGGTCAAACCTGGTGAGGAGAGAGAGAGGGTGGGGTGGGGTGGGGTGGGGACAAACCTGGTGAGGAGAGAGAGAGGGTGGGGTGTGTTGGGGACAAACCTGGTGAGGAGAGGGTGGGGTGTGTTGGGGACAAACCTGGTGAGGAGAGGGTGGGGTGTGTTGGGGACAAACCTTGTGAGAGGAGAGAGAGGGGGTGGGGTGTGTTGGGGTCAAACCTGGTGAGGAGAGAGAGAGGGTGGGGTGTGTGTTGGGGACAAACCTGGTGAGGAGAGAGAGAGGGGGTGGGGTGTGTTGGGGTCAAACCTGGTGAGGAGAGAGAGGGTGGGGTGTGTGTTGGGGACAAACCTGGTGAGGAGAGAGAGAGGGTGGGGTGTGTGTTGGGGACAAACCTGGTGAGGAGAGAGAGAGGGTGGGGTGGGGACAAACCTGGTGAGGAGAGAGAGAGGGTGGGGTGTGTGTTGGGGACAGTGCAAAAGTTGTTTGTGTGTTGGTTTTCACTGATTGATCCAGAATGTATTAGTAGTCAGTAACATGATGTGTGCAGAGCGGCTGAAGACGTTGTGGGATCGTCGTAGAGAAGAGGAGTTGATGGCCAAGCTAGTGGAGATCGTCAATGACAGGAACGCCATCATAGACGGACTGGACGATGACAGACTCAGGTAGGTGTGAGAGAAGGGGGGGGGGTCTTAATGGGAATGGCTCTCTGGGATTGTGTGTTGTCTTTGTTGATGTCATGGTGTGTGTGTGTGTGTGTTGTAATGTGTGTGTGTGTTGTAGTGTGTTTTAATGTGTGTGTTGTAAAGTGTGTGTGATAGACTAATCATGCTGTGTTCCTCTCTGTCTGGTCTCTTTTCAGGGAGGATGAGGAAGATGAGCAGCTCAATAAGATGATGAAGACCCTAGGTCAGTCCCTACACGACAGATCTAGGATCAGTTTCCCTTCTATAACCCTTATCAGACCCCTAGGTCAGTTCCTACACGACAGATCTAGGATCAGTTTCCTTCTATAACCCTTATCAGACCCTAGGTCAGTTCCTACACGACAGATCTAGGATCAGTTTCCCTTCTATAACCCTTATCAGACCCTAGGTCAGTTCCTACACGACAGATCTAGGATCAGTTTCCCTTCTATAACCCTTATCAGACCCTAGGTCAGTTCCTACACGACAGATCTAGGATCAGTTTCCCTTCTATAACCCTTATCAGACCCCTAGGTCAGTTCCTACACGACAGATCTAGGATCAGTTTCCCTTCTATAACCCTTATCAGACCCTAGGTCAGTTCCTACACGACAGATCTAGGATCAGTTTCCCTTCTATAACCCTTATCAGACCCCTAGGTCAGTTCCTACACGACAGATCTAGGATCAGTTTCCCTTCTATAACCCTTATCAGACCCTAGGTCAGTTCCTACACGACAGATCTAGGATCAGTTTCCCTTCTATAACCCTTATCAGACCCTAGGTCAGTTCCTACACGACAGATCTAGGATCAGTTTCCCTTCTATAACCCTTATCAGACCCTAGGTCAGTTCCTACACGACAGATCTAGGATCAGTTTCCCTTCTATAACCCTTATCAGACCCTAGGTCAGTTCCTACACGACAGATCTAGGATCAGTTTCCCCCTTCTATAACCCTTATCAGACCCTAGGTCAGTTCCTACACGACAGATCTAGGATCAGTTTCCCTTCTATAACCCTTATCAGACCCTAGGTCAGTTCCTACCACGACAGATCTAGGATCAGTTTCCCCTTCTATAACCCTTATCAGACCCTAGGTCAGTTCCTACACGACAGATCTAGGATCAGTTTCCCTTCTATAACCCTTATCAGACCCTAGGTCAGTTCCTACACGACAGATCTAGGATCAGTTTCCCTTCTATAACCCTTATCAGACCCCTAGGTCAGTTCCTACACGACAGATCTAGGATCAGTTTCCCTTCTATAACCCTTATCAGACCCCTAGGTCAGTTCCTACACGACAGATCTAGGATCAGTTTCCCTTCTATAACCCTTATCAGACCCTAGGTCAGTTCCTACACGACAGATCTAGGATCAGTTTCCCTTCTATAACCCTTATCAGACCCTAGGTCAGTCCCCACACGACAGATCTAGGATCAGTTTCCCTTCTATAACCCTTATCAGACCCCTAGGTCAGTTCCTACACGACAGATCTAGGATCAGTTTCCCTTCTATAACCCTTATCAGACCCTAGGTCAGTTCCTACACGACAGATCTAGGATCAGTTTCCCTTCTATAACCCTTATCAGACCCTAGGTCAGTTCCTACACGACAGATCTAGGATCAGTTTCCCTTCTATAACCCTTATCAGACCCCTAGGTCAGTTCCTACACGACAGATCTAGGATCAGTTTCCCTTCTATAACCCTTATCAGACCCTAGGTCAGTTCCTACACGACAGATCTAGGATCAGTTTCCCTTCTATAACCCTTATCAGACCCTAGGTCAGTTCCTACACGACAGATCTAGGATCAGTTTCCCTTCTATAACCCTTATCAGACCCTAGGTCAGTCCCCACACGACAGATCTAGGATCAGTTTCCCTTCTATAACCCTTATCAGACCCTAGGTCAGTCCCCACACGACAGATCTAGGATCAGTTTCCCCTTCTATAACCCTTATCAGACCCTAGGTCAGTCCCCAACACGACAGATCTAGGATCAGTTTCCCCTTCTATAACCCTTATCAGACCCCTAGGTCAGTTCCTACACGACAGATCTAGGATCAGTTTCCCTTCTATAACCCTTATCAGACCCTAGGTCAGTTCCTACCACGACAGATCTAGGATCAATTTCCCCTTCTATAACCCTTATCAGACCCCTAGGTCAGTTCCTACACGACAGATCTAGGATCAGTTTCCCTTCTATAACCCTTATCAGACCCCTAGGTCAGTTCCTACACGACAGATCTAGGATCAGTTTCCCTTCTATAACCCTTATCAGACCCTAGGTCAGTTCCTACACGACAGATCTAGGATCAGTTTCCCTTCTATAACCCTTATCAGACCCCTAGGTCAGTTCCTACCACGACAGATCTAGGATCAGTTTCCCTTCTATAACCCTTATCAGACCCTAGGTCAGTTCCTACACGACAGATCTAGGATCAGTTTCCCTTCTATAACCCTTATCAGACCCTAGGTCAGTTCCTACCACGACAGATCTAGGATCAGTTTCCCTTCTATAACCCTTATCAGACCCTAGGTCAGTTCCTACCACGACAGATCTAGGATCAGTTTCCCCTTCTATAACCCTTATCAGACCCTAGGTCAGTTCCTACACGACAGATCTAGGATCAGTTTCCCTTCTATAACCCTTATCAGACCCTAGGTCAGTTCCTACCACGACAGATCTAGGATCAGTTTCCCTTCTATAACCCTTATCAGACCCTAGGTCAGTTCCTACACAACAGATATACGATCAGTTTCCCTTCTATAACCCTTATCAGACCCTAGGTCAGTTCCTACACGACAGATCTAGGATCAGTTTCCCTTCTATAACCCTTATCAGACCCCTAGGTCAGTTCCTACACGACAGATCTAGGATCAGTTTCCCTTCTATAACCCTTATCAGACCCTAGGTCAGTTCCTACACGACAGATCTAGGATCAGTTTCCCTTCTATAACCCTTATCAGACCCTAGGTCAGTTTCTACACGACAGATCTAGGATCAGTTTCCCTTCTATAACCCTTATCCAGACCCTAGGTCAGTTCCTACACGACAGATCTAGGATCAGTTTCCCCTTCTATAACCCTTATCAGACCCCTAGGTCAGTTCCTACCACGACAGATCTAGGATCAGTTTCCCTTCTATAACCCTTATCAGACCCTAGGTCAGTTCCTACACGACAGATCTAGGATCAGTTTCCCTTCTATAACCCTTATCAGACCCTAGGTCAGTTCCTACACGACAGATCTAGGATCAGTTTCCCTTCTATAACCCTTATCAGACCCTAGGTCAGTTCCTACACGACAGATCTAGGATCAGTTTCCCTTCTATAACCCTAGGTCAGAGGCAGCTGAAGGGTGACACACAGCTTGACATTTCCCAGAGATTCTACAGTACATGAGGTGTCACCCTTCAGCTGCCTCTGACACAACTTAGTCATTTAAGTCCTTTCGCTTTCAAACGTTCGTCTAATTGAAGAGGCTATCACTGTTTTTCAGTTTGTATTTATTTAAATAGTCCAAATGTGTGTTTTCATGGGGAAATTATGCATCTCATTTAATCTAATAGCTACTAATGGAAAAGCATCTAACAATTTACACCCCCTTTCAATTAGAAAACCCCCAACATATTAGGCCTTTTCTCTAACTGAAACTGAAATGCCTAATGTGTAGTAATGTATCTGGTTAATGTAGCAGGTTCAATTGACCCTAAACTGAGAGTCAGTCAGAAGCCAGTCTCCTCTGTAATTCATGATGCTGAGTGTTGAGCTAGAAATTGAGAAAATAAAGTTTGTTGAACTTTCGGATGGTCGCCTGATGTTGGGTTGCGTCCCAAACGGCACCCCATTCCCTATGTAGTGCACTACTTCTGACCAGGGCTCATAGGGCTCTATATAGGGAATAGGGTGCCGTTTGGAACGCGGCCTTGGTAATGTTGTAATCAGGTCTGGTCAGCTTGGAGAGCTTTTCTAAATCGACCAGAGGCCAGAGGCTGCCTATTTAGACTTAATGTATTCATCAAGTTAATGCTGCATTATTATTCTAATGTGTGGGGGGGTGTGGTGGGTTCTGTAGAAACAGTATCTGTGCCTTAGTTGAGAAATAATGAGTCCTCTTCTAATTGAATGCAAATCATTCTGCATGATCAAACCCAATGCTTTCTCACCTTGGCTTGCGCTCTGTTGTAGCGTTTTAACTGGTCTCGTTGTCAGACAATCTTTTCTTTTAAAGAGCATCTGCCCCCGGAAACCAACTTCTCATTTAGAAAGCAGCCCTATGTGGCGTCGATATGAGTCGAGCATTTATTCTGCTGTCAAAACCGACTACAAAGTGTAAATGGGATACTTTTGGTGATAACGTCAGTCTCGTCCGAAACTGAGTTTTGTGAGACTTGAGGTCGTGACTGCGTCACAGCATAAATGAAGGTTGGGTGTGTTTCAATCCTGCACACAGCTGGCAGCACACAAGTAATCATCAATTCGGAGTGCAGCTGTTCGCAACCCGATTGTGATGCCTGTGGTAAATGTATGTTGACTTTGAATATCCCTATGGAATCTTCAGTAAATTGCAGAATGCACATGGGACAACACAGAACATTCCAATAGCTCCACATTTCAATGACTTAAACCTCAAACCAACTATCAATTGTAGAAATTCATATACAAATATTGAAAACATTTAATGAGAACTAAAAGGTGTGCAACATGTAAATATTGTCTCATAAACAGCGCCGGAGAAGATGGCTGCCGTTTTACAGCCCTCTAACCAATTGTACTATTATGTGTGTTTTTCCGCGTTATTTGTAATTTATTTTGTACATAATGTTTATGCCATCGTCTCTTATAACCAAAAAGAGCTTCTGGATATCAGGACAGCGATTACTCACCTCGCATTGGACGAAGACTTTTTCTTCAACGAGTCGGACGCGAAGGATATTCTACAGACACCCGGCAAGGCCCAGATCCCCGTCATTCGCCTGAGGAAGAGACGGAGATATCGTGGGACGTAGGTCGGGGGTGCCTTGTAAGGATCCGACGGCGAGCGAGTAAACTGCCTCTCCCATCAATACTATTAGCCAACGTTCAATCTTTTGAGAATAAAATTGACGATTTAAGATTACGGTTATCCTACCAACGGGACATTAAAAACTGTAATATCTTATGTTTCACGGAGTCGTGGCTGAACGACAACAATGATACCATTCAGCTAGCAGGCTACACGCTACATCGGCAGGACAGAACGGCTGGCTCCGGTAAGACAAAGGGTGGCGGTCTCTGTATATTTGTAAACAACAGCTGGTGTACAAAATCAAATACTAAGGAAGTCTCGAGGTTTTGCTCGCCTGAGGTAGAGTATCTTATGATAAGCTGTAGACCACACTATTTACCAAGAGAGTTTTCAGCTATATTTTCATAGCTGTCTATTTACCACCACAAACCAATGCTGGCATTAAGATTGCACTGAATGAGTTGTACAAGGCCATTAATCAACAGGAAAACGCTCATCCAGATGCAGCGCTCCTAGTGGCCGGGGACTTTAATGCAGGGAAACTTAAATCCGTTCTACCTAATTTCTACCAGCATGTCAAATGTGCAACCAGAGGGAAAAAAACTCTAGACCACCTTTACTCCACACACAGAGACGCATACAAAGCTCTCCCTCGCCCTCCATTTGGCAAATCTGACCATAACTCTATCCTCCTGATTCCTGCTTATAAGCAAAAACTGAAGCAGGAAGCACCAGTGATTCGGTTAATAAAAAAGTGGTCAGATGACGCAGATGCCAAGCTACAGGACTGTTTTGCTAGCACAGACTGGAACATGTTCCGGGATTCTTCAGACAGCATTGAGGAGTACACCACATCAGTCACTGGCTTCATCAATAAGTGCATCGATGATGTCGTCCCCACAGTGACCGTACGTACATACCCCAACCAGAAGCCATGGATTACAGGCAACATCCGCACTGAGCTAAAGGGTAGAGCTGCCGCTTTCAAGGAACGGGACTCTAACCCGGAAGCTTATAAGAAATCCCGCTATGACCTCCGACGAACCATCAAACAGGCAAAGAGTCAATACAGGTCTAAGATTGAATCATACTACACTGGCTCTGACGCTCGTCGGATGTGGCAGGGCTTGAAAACTATTACAGACTACAAAGGGAAGCACAGCCGCGAGCTGCCCAGTGACACAAGCCTACCAGACGAGCTAAACCACTTCTATGCTCGCTTCGAGGCAAGCAACACTGAAGCATGCATGAGAGCACCAGCTGTTCCGGACGACTATGTGATCACGCTCTCCGTAGCCGATGTGAGTAAGACTTTTAAGCAAGTCAACATTCACAAGGCCGCTGGGCCAGACGGATTACCAGGGCGTGTACTCCGAGCATGTGCTGACCAACTGGCAAGTGTCTTCACTGACATTTTCAACATGTCCCTGACCGAGTCTGTAATACCAACATGTTTCAAGCAGACCACCATAGTCCCCGTGCCCAAGAACTCTAAGATAACCTGCCTAAATGACTACCGACCCGTGGCACTGACGTCTGTAGCCATGAAGTGCTTTGAAAGACTGGTCATGGCTCACATCAACAGCATAATCCCAGAAACCCTAGACCCACTCCAATTTGCATACCGCCCCAACAGATCCACAGATGATGCAATCTCTATCGCACTCCACACTGCCCTTTCCCACCTGGACAAGAGGAACACCTACGTGAGAATGCTATTCATTGACTACAGCTCAGCATTCAACACCATAGTGCCCTCTAAGCTCATCACTAAGCTAAGGATCCTGGGACTAAACACCTCCCTCTGCAACTGGATCCTGGACTTCCTGACGGGCCGCCCCCAGGTGGTAAGGGTAGGTAACAACACATCTGCCACACTGATCCTCAACACGGGGGCCCCTCAGGGGTGCGTGCTCAGTCCCCTCCTGTACTCTCTGTTCACCCATGACTGCATGGCCAGGCACGACTCCAACACCATCATTAAGTTTGCCGACGACACAACAGTGGTAGGCCTGATCACCGACAACGATGAGACAGCCTATAGGGAGGAGGTCAGAGATCTGGCCGTGTGGTGCCAGGACAACAACCTCTCCCTCAACGTGACCAAGACAAAGGAGATGATTGTGGACTACAGGAAAAAAAGAGGACTGAGCACGCCCCCATTCTCATCGACGGGGCTGTAGTGGAACAGGTTGAGAGCTTCAAGTTCCTTGGTGTCCACATCACCAACGAACTATCATGGTCCAAGCACACCAAGACAGTCGTGAAGAGGGCACGACAAAGCCTATTCCCCCTCAGGAGACTAAGAAGATTTGGCATGGGTCCTCAGATCCTCAAAAAATTCTACAGCTGCACCATCGAGAGCATCCTGACTGGTTGCATCACCGCCTGGTATGGCAACTGCTTGGCCTCTGACCGCAAGGCACTACAGAGGGTAGTGCGTACGGCCCAGTACATCACTGGGGCAAAGCTCCCTGCCATCCAAGACCTCTATACCAGGCGGTGTCAGAGGAAGGCCCTCAAAATTGTCAAAGACTCCAGCCACCCTAGTCATAGACTGTTCTCTCTGCTACCGCACGGCAAGCGGTACCGGAGTGCCAAGTCTAGGTCCAAAAGACTTCTCAACAGCTTCTACCCACAAGCCATAAGACTCCTGAACAGCTAATCATGGCTACCCGGACTATTTGCACTGCCCCCCCACCCCATCCTTTTTACGCTGCTGCTACTCTGTTAAGTATTTATGCATAGTCACTTTAACTCTACCCACATGTACATATTACCTCAACTACCTCAACTAGCCGGTGCCCCCGCACATTGACTCTGCACCGTTACCCCCCCTGTATATATAGCCTCCCTACTGTCACTTTATTTTACTTCTGCTCTTTGTTTTTTCTCAACACTTTTTTTTTTTTGTTGTTGTTTTATTCTTACTTTTTTTGTTTAAAATAAACGCACTGTTGGTTAAGGGCTGTAAGTAAGCATTTCACTGTAATGTCTGCACTTGTTGTATTCGGCGCATGTGACCAATAAAATTTGATTTGATTTGATTTGATTTACAGTGTGTAATTTATTGACGGTCCCTAACTAGCCCCGGAGATGGGCTATCCAAAGTCAAACCAACTTTGCCACGGTTGCACACCAGCCAGCTGAAGCTAATTGGCTAAATCATTTACATTTACATTTACGTCAATAATTTGGCGAACACACACACACACACACAAGACACTCAAACCTCACCCAGAAACCAACTGGCGTTTTGAATTGAGTCATTTCTTAATGAACCAAATCTAAAAGGAGGCCGAATCAGGAAGCGCTCTCTCTCTTTAACTGTGTGAATGATCCCTCTAATAATGTCCTTACTCCCTAACCCTCTGTCACATGTAGCCTGTGGGAGATACTGTCTAACCCTCTGTCACATGTAGCCTATGGGAGATACTGTCTAACCCTCTGTCACATGTAGCCTATGGGAGATACTGTCTAACCCTCTGTCACATGTAGCCTGTGGGAGATACTGTCTAACCCTCTGTCACATGTAGCCTGTGGGAGATACTGTCTAACCCTCTGTCACATGTAGCCTGTGGGAGATACTGTCTAACCCTCTGTCACATGTAGCCTGTGGGAGATACTGTCTAACCCTTTGTCACATGTAGCCTGTGGGAGATACTGTCTAACCCTCTGTCACATGTAGCCTGTGGGAGATACTGTCTAACCCTCTGTCACATGTAGCCTGTGGGAGATACTGTCTAACCCTCTGTCACGTGTAGCCTATGGGAGATACTGTCTAACCCTCTGTCACATGTAGCCTGTGGGAGATACTGTCTAACCCTCTGTCACATGTAGCCTATGGGAGATACTGTCTAACCCTCTGTCACATGTAGCCTGTGGGAGATACTGTCTAACCCTCTGTCACATGTAGCCTGTGGGAGATACTGTCTAACCCTCTGTCACATGTAGCCTGTGGGAGATACTGTCTAACCCTCTGTCACATGTAGCCTATGGGAGATACTGTCTAACCCTCTGTCACATGTAGCCTATGGGAGATACTGTCTAACCCTCTGTCACATGTAGCCTATGGGAGATACTGTCTAACCCTCTGTCACATGTAGCCTATGGGAGATACTGTCTAACCCTCTGTCACATGTAGCCTATGGGAGATACTGTCTAACCCTCTCTCTCTTCTTTTGTTTGTCACTGGTCATATTGTAACCTCTCTTTTCCCTCTACCAATTTTTCTGCCCTCTGTCCATCTTCCCATTTTATTCTCTCTCTCTCTGTCTCTGTCTCTGTCTCCCTCTCTCTTTCTGTCTCCCTCTCTCTCTCTGTCTCCCTCTCTCTCTCTGTCTCCCTCTCTCTTTCTGTCTCCCTCTCTCTCCCTCTCTCCCTCTCTCTCTCTCTCTCTCTCTCTCTCTCTCTCTCTCTCTCTCTCTCTCTCTCTCTCTCTCTCTCTCTCTCTCTCTCTCTCTCTCTCTCTCTCTCTCAGACACAAAGAAAGAGAAGAAGAAGAAGTCTGGCTTCAAGTTGTTTGGTTGGAACAAGAAGGAGGGATGATTCCATGGGGACGGACTCTGGGACACACTGTTACACTGCTTTAGATGTGGTTATTACGGTTTGATAGTTGATGTATTGAAGTCTGTTAACTCTCTGATTCATTATTACTGTTGGTTATAGTTGATGTATCGAAGTCTGTTAACTCCCTGATTCATTATTACTGTTGGTGATAGTTGATGTATTGAAGTCTGTTAACTCTCTGATTCATGTGTCTATAATACACTCCTGACTTGTGACCCATCATTCTCATCCATGTACCCACACTGTCCTCCCGGTGTCAAGCTGACACGCATTACAACACTACACACAGCACATCCACACTGTGTCTGTCTGTCTAATGTGTGTGTGTATGTGTGCTCGTGTATGTGTGTGTGCGCTTGTGGTTAGTTAATCTGTAGGATGGGGATTATGTAGGGTTTAGAAGATATCAAAGGAACTATGGCCTCGCTGTCTAATAATGACTCACTGCTAATGGCTTACATCACTCACTCAACCGTGTGTGTGTGTGCCCTCGCCCATGTCTACAAGCTACAGAGAGAAATAGTGTTTTGTTGAAGAGGGGTCAGCCAACTCTCTTCTTATGACATAGTAATCATCATGTTTCTCTATAGCTTCATCTATCCATGTGATGGTTTATGTTATCTTCTGACTCCAGATCAGATGTTAGCTCTGTAAGCGCCCCCTAGTTCATGTTTTATAATGTTATGTCCTGACTCCAGATCAGTGATGAGTGTCTTATGAGCTTTTATTAAGCAGCGTTTTGCATTGATCAAAGTTAATGTGTATAAATGCTGACCCTTCAGCCGAAGGGTTTTTATTCAGTATAAGAGACTTGCTTTTACCACATCACATTACTATTCTGTTAATGATCACATTCCTATTCTGTTCTAATGATCAGCATGGTGCCTTAGTGACGTCACATTCCTATTCTGTTCTAATGATCAGCATGGTGCCTTAGTGACGTCACATTCCTATTCTGTTCTAATGATCAGCATGGTGCCTTAGTGACGTCACATTCCTATTCTGTTCTAATGATCAGCATGGTGCCTTAGTGACGTCACATTCCTATTCTGTTCTAATGATCAGCATGGTGCCTTAGTGACGTCACATTCCTATTCTGTTCTAATGATCAGCATGGTGCCTTAGTGACGTCACATTCCTATTCTGTTCTAATGATCAGCATGGTGCCTTAGTGACGTCACATTCCTATTCTGTTAATGATCAATAGTTGAGACAGAAATGTGCCCAGTTTTAGTATTGTGGAGAAACTATGAAGTGAATGATTTGACCAGGAAATGGATGCGTGAATTATTTGACCAGGAAATGAATGAGTGAATGATTCGATCCATATTGGATTTGAGAATGAATGTGCTGTTCAAAATGGCTGATACCTGAGTCGTCATTGAGGGGAGAATTTCTAAGATAACGGCACTTTTAATAAATGGCAAGAGTGACTGTTTTCTTTTTAGATGGTTGTGGGAGAATTTAGATCAATTCTTATGCGCTTTTATGATTCGAGGCAATTGTTAAACGTCATTTTTTTGGGGGTATAATTTGTGAGCTGATTTGTGGTTTATGAGAATGGAGGATTGTCTTTCTAATTCAACACACTGATATTAAATGAGCTGTAATAAACTGTGGAATGCAGACTACAGTTGGACGACCGTCGGACCAAAACCACTAAAAGCTAATAACTGATCCTGTGTTCCCTCTATGTTCCCATGTGTCTCCCTTTATGGACTGTCCTGTATCTATGCACTGTTTATTTCTGATATCGCCATTTTTTTCTTTCAATAAATTCAATAATGATGGAAAATGTTAATTTTGCCCTGGTGTTCAATATTTCGAATTCGTCACGTTATATATACTCAGTACCAGTCAAAAGGTTTGGACACCTGCTCATTCAAGGGTTTTTCTTTTCTTTTTTACTATGTTCTACATTGTAGAATAATAGTGAAGACATCAAAACTATGGAATAACACACATGGAATCATGTATTAACCAAAAAGTGTTAAACAAATCGAAATATATTTGAGATTCTTCAAAGTAGCCACCCTTTGCCTTGATGACAGCTTTGCACACTCTTGGCGTTCTCTCAACCAGCTTCATGAGGTAGTCACCTGGAATGTTATTCCAACAGTCTTGAAGGAGTTCCCACATATGCTGAGCACTTGTTGGCTGCTTTTCCTTCACTCTGCGGTCCAACTCATCCCAAACCATCTCAATTGGGTTGAGGTCTGCTGATTGTGGAGGCCAGGTCATCTGATGCAGCACTCCATCACTCCTTCTTGGTCAAATAGCCCTTACACAGCCTGGAGGTGTGTTGGGTCATTGTCCTGTTGAAAAACAAATGATAGTCCCACTAAGCGCAAACCAGATGGGATGGCGTATCGCTGCAGAATGCTGTGGTAGCCATGCTGGTTAAGTGTGCCTTGAATTCTAAGTAAATGACCAACCGTGTCACCAGAAAAGCACCATCACACCACCTCCTCCATGCTTCACGGTGGGAACCACTCATGCGGAGATCATCCATTCACCTACTCTGCGTCTCACAAAGACATGGCGGTTGGAACCAAAAACTTCAAATTTGGACTCATCAGACAAGGACACAGTTCCACCGGTCTAACGTCCATTGCTCGTGTTTCTTGGCCCAAGCAAGTCTATTCTTCTTATTGGTGTCCTTTAGTAGTGGTTTCTTGGCAGCAATTCGACAATGAAGGCCTGATTCACGCAGTCTTCTCTGAACAGTTGCTGTTGAGATGTGTCTATTTGAACTCTGTGAAGCATTTATTTGGGTTGCAATATGAGGTGCAGTTAATTGTCGATTTCTGAGGCTGGTAACTCTTAACGAACTTATCCTCTGCAGCAGAGGTACAGTTGAAGTCAGAAGTTTACATACACCTTAGCCAAATACATTTAAACTCAATTTTTCACAATTCCTGACATTTAATCCTAGTAAAAATTCCCTGTCTTAGGTCAGTTAGGATCACCACTTTATTTTAAGAATGTGAAATGTCAGAATGTATTATTTATTTCTTTCATCACATTCCCAGTGGGTCAGAAGTTTACATGCACTCAATTAGTATTTGGTAGCATTGCCTTTAAATTGTTTAACTTGGGTCAAACGTTTCGGGTAGCCTTCCACAAGCTTCCCACAATAAGTTGGGTGAATTTTTGGCCCATTCCTCCTGACAGAGCTGGTGTAACTGAGTCAGGTTTGTAGGCCTCCTTGCTCGCACACGCTTTTTCAGTTCTGCCTACACATTTTCTATAGGATTGAGGTCAGGGCTTTGTGATGGCCACTCCAATACCTTGACTTTGTTGTCCTTAAGCCATTTTGCCGCAACTTTGGAAGTATGCTTGGGGTCATTGTCCATTTGGAAGACCCATTTGCGACCAAGCTTTAACTTCCTGACTGATGTCTTGAGATGTTGCTTCAATATATCCACATAATTTTCCTTCCTCATGATGCCATCTATTTTGTGAAGTGCACCAGTCCCTCCTGCAGCAAAGCACCCCCACAGCATGATGCTGCCACCCCCGTGCTTCACGGTTGGATGGTGTTCTTCGGCTTGCAAGCAACCCCCTTTTTCCTCCAAACATAACGATGGTCAATATGGCCAAACAGTTCAATTTTTGTTTCATCAGACCAGAGAAAATTTCTCCAAAAAGTACAATCTTTGTCCCCATGTGCAGTTGCAAACCGTAGTCTGGCTTTTTTTATGGCGGTTTTGGAGTAGTGGCTTCTTCCTTGCTGAGCGGCCTTTCAGGTTATGTCGATATAGGACTTGTTTTACTGTGGATATAGATACTTTTGTACCTGTTTCCTCCAGCAACTTCACAAGGTCCTTTGCTGTTGTTCTGGGATTGATTTGCACTTTTCGCACCAAAGTACGTTCATCTCTAGGAGACAGAACGCGTCTCCTTCCTGAGCGGTATGACGGCTGCGTGGTCCCATGGTGTTTATACTTGCGTATTATTGTTTGTACAGATGAATGTGGTACCTTCAGGCATTTGGAAATTGCTCCCAAGGATGAACCAGACCAGGTCTATAATTTTTTTCTGAGGTCTTGGCTGATTTCATTTGATTTTCCCATGATGTCAAGCAAAGAGGCACTGAGTTCGAAGGTAGGCCTTGAAATACATCCACAGGTACACCTCCAATTGACTAAAATAATGTCAATTAGCCTATCAGAAGCTTCTAAAGCCATGACATCATTTTCTGGAATTTTCCAAGCTGTTTAAAGCCACAGTCAACTTAGTGTATGTAAACTTCTGACCCACTGGAATTGTGATACAGTGAATTATAAGTGAAATAATCTGTCTGTAAACAATTGTTGGAAAGATGACTTGTGTCATGCACAAAGTAGATGTCCTAACCGACTTGCCAAAACTATAGTTTGCTAACAAGGAACTCGTGGAGTGGTTGAAAAAATAGTTTTAATGACTCCAACCTAAGTATATGTAAACTTCCGACTTCAACTGTAACTCTGGGTCTTCCTTTCCCGTGGCAGTCCTCATGAGAGCGCTTGATGGTTTTTGCGACTGCACTTACCGGTTTGACTCACCATGTCTTAAAGTAATGATGGACTGTCGTTTCTCTTTGCTTATTTGAGCTGTTCTTGCCATAATATGGACTTGGTCTTTTACCAAATAGGGCTATCTTCTGTATACCAACCCTACCTTGTCACAACACAACTGATTGGCTCAAACCATTTAGAAGGAAAGAAATTCCACAAATTAACTTTTAAGAAGGCACACCTGTTAATTGAAATACATTCCAGGTGACTACCTCATGAAGCTGGTTGAGAGAATGCCAAGCGTGTGCAAAGCTGTCGTCAAGGCAGAGGGTGGCTACTTTGAAGAATCTCAAATATAAAATATATTTTTATTTAACTTTTTTTGGTTACTACATGATTCCATATGTGTTATTTCATAGTTTTGATGTCTTCACTATTATTCTACAATGTAAAAAATAGTCAAAATAAAGAAAAACCCTTGAATGAGTAGGTGTGTCCAAACTTTTGACTGGTACTATATATTAATATGGTAACCGTGAAGCACTTGGTGACAAATGTTTTGTCGGAAGTGTTTGTTGAAGATGATTAGCTACTGTAAATCACTTGGTGACAGAGTAACAATGAGTTGTGACGTTTGAGTGTTGCGTAAAAGAGACTGCAGTACCAGCTCTGGCCACCAGATGGTAGCACTCACCAGCTCTGTCTCTTCCCTCAGCTCATCCAGGGTTCATCTGTTGGCATCTAGGTAGAGGCCTGATACTCTGACACTAGGAGAGGGATACGCTGCATCCCAATAATATCTCATTTTTCCTCAAGTGTTCACAACTTCCCCCAAATGTTAACGCATTAATTTGATGGAGGCATGTGTCTT
Source organism: Coregonus clupeaformis (assembly GCF_020615455.1). NCBI lineage: Eukaryota > Metazoa > Chordata > Actinopteri > Salmoniformes > Salmonidae > Coregonus > Coregonus clupeaformis. The sequence continues at coordinate 212,605 of NW_025534068.1, forward strand.
CTACCAGTCATTTCTAACTGTCATTTCTAACTGTCATTTTCTTTCAAATCAGTGAAGGGAAGTTAACAAGTGCACACTTTGGAAGTAAAGACCGATAATTGGTACGTAGCTAGTCTCATATTGTCACTCACAAACACTATGAATGGCAGTTACAGAAAAGGTGGTGTTCTGAGTTAATTAAGGTGTGTGTCCATCTACCCTTCAAAAGCAGCCCCTGGCTCTTCTGCAATGAAGGACTAAATTAGTGTCAGAGGGTGTAGCCTACCAAACAAATAGGCTCTGTCCAAATGATCTCTCGTTCCTTCCAAAGTGTGCACTTGTTCACTACCTGTTATGAGAATGATTTACTCTCAATGGTTATACTCAACTATTTCAGTGTCTCTGTACGTTTCCCAAAAGGTTGTAAGTCTTTTGGATCAAGAAAAGGACAGAGTCCCAGTCTGCATAGTCAGGTCTTTATTCATTGAGAATTCTGCCCCTCACAATGAGGAACACCATTATATACACACACACATTCTTTGTCCCGAGAGACACTCCCTGACTTAGTTTCACAATATCACAACATAACAACAACAATTTCGCTCTTCATCCTCTTTCATAAGCTTTTCTGATTTCTCAGACTAGACTTCCTCATTCCCCACAACAGTTATGTTCTAACCCCATGATTGAAACCGCAACCGTTACTCTTTAGCAATGGTACCTAACCTGTTTACCCACTATCTGGAGACAACAGTCTAAGCCTATAATGAAGAACATTTTTGCTTTATCACATTATGCAATATTGGTTAATTAGTACATCATAATTAAAATAAGAACATTTCACAATTCTATTTAAGGGTGGAACACTTACTCATTACTTTTAACATGTATATATTTCATTTCTATATCACTACCCTTCACTCATTTGAAAGGAAATGACTGGTATCAGAAATATGGTGGAGACTCCCACTAGCCCCTGCCTCCACCAATCCAATCATTTTAGATTTGTGGGAAAGTAGTGAACGAGTGTACACTTCAGGAGGAAGGAGAGATCCGTGCTGCTCTGCTGTTTGTTGCTACTTGGCTACCTGCCAAACTATTCACGTTTTACTTTTAATAAACGTTTAATTAATCTCTGTGTTCAACAAATTTACCAACTTTTTAGTTTTGTCCTCACTCATCTTTTTCGTTAAACTTTTTCACCCCGGACGTTTATCCCGAGACAGAAGAGTCACTTTCCTGTGCGTTTAGCTGCCAACTTTACGTTATTTTCCCTTTTTCCATCGCAACTTTTTTCCCTTATTCAACTTTTTTCACTCCGGACGCTTCATCTGGACATGGTTCATCAACATCTTCAACAGCCGAAGCTAAGTAGTAACATTAACATGATGTCTTCTAATTGCAGTCGCTGTACTCATAATATACAGGAGAATTCTCGCCTTACGGCGAGAATAGCTGTGCTACAAGCCCAGCTTCAGACGCAATCGTTAGGCAAGAGTAATATCAGTGTAGGAAAGGAAGAAACAGCGTCTGTGCCACCAGCAAGTACAGACAGTAACGTTAGTATAAATCCCCCCGCACAGTCCCCGCAGCCGGACAACTTTCTCATGGCTTCTGGAGGGAAATACTGTTGGAATGCTCAACCGGTGTCGCTCATTCAGCCGACAGAAACCTTCAACCGGTTTTCCCCATTATGTAGCGAGTCGGAGTCTGAGTCTGAGTCTTCTCTAGTCTCTACTCCTCCCGTTACGGGGTCTGAGACTCCGAAGGCTCCCACCATTAGCTCTGACAAATTGAAAACCCTAGTCATTGGCGACTCCATTACCCGCAGTATTAGACTTAAAACGAATCACCCAGCGATCATACACTGTTTACCAGGGGCAGGGCTACCGACGTTAAGGCTAATCTAAAGATGGTGCTGGCTAAAGCTAAAACTGGCGAGTGTAGAGAGTATAGAGATATTGTTATCCACGTCGGCACCAACGATGTTAGGATGAAACAGTCAGAGGTCACCAAGTGCAACATAGCTTCAGCGTGTAAATCAGCTAGAAAGATGTGTCGGCATCGAGTAATTGTCTCTGCCCTCCCAGTTAGGGAAGTGACGAGCTCTACAGCAGAGTCTCAGCACTCAATCGCTGGTTGAAAACTGTTTTCTGCCCCTCCCAAAAGATAACATTTGTGGATAATTGGCCCTCTTTCTGGGACTCACCCACAAACAGGATCAAGCCTGACCTGCTGAGGAGTGACGGACTCCATCCTAGCTGGAGGGGTGCTCTCCTCTTATCTACCAACATAGATAGGGCTCTAACTCCTCTAGCCCCACAGTGAAATAGGGTGCAGGCCAGGCAGCAGGCTGTTAGCCAACCTGCCAGCTTAGTGGAGTCTGCCAATAGCATAGTCAGTGTAGTCAGCTCAGCCATACCCATTGAGACTGTGTCTGTGCCTCGACCTAGGTTGGGCAAAACTAAACATGGTGGTGTTCACCCTAGCAATCTTATTAGGATAAAGACCTCCTCCATTCCTGCCATTATTGAAAGAGATCGTGATACCTCACATCTCAAAATAGGGTTACTTAATGTTAGATCCCTCACTTCAAAGGCAGTCATAGTCAATGAACTAATCACTGATCATAATCTTGATGTGATTGGCCTGACTGAAACATGGCTTAAGCCTGATGAATTTGCTGTGTTAAATGAGGCCTCACCTCCTGGTTACACTAGTGACCATATTCCCGTGCATCCCGCAAAGGCGGAGGTGTTGCTAACATTTACGATAGCAAATTTCAATTTACAAAAAAAAAAATGACGTTTTCATCTTTCGAGCTTCTAGTCATGAAATCTATGCAGCCTACTCAATCACTTTTTATAGCTACTGTTTACAGGCCTCCTGGGCCATATACAGCGTTCCTCTCTGAGTTTCCTGAATTCCTATCAGACCTTGTAGTCATAGCAGATCATATTCTAATTTTTGGTGATTTTAATATTCACATGGAGAAGTCCACAGACCCACTCCAAAAGTCTTTCGGAGCCATTATCGACTCAGTGGGTTTTGTCCAACATGTCTCTGGACCTACTCACTGCCACAGTCATACTCTGGACCTAGTTTTGTCCCATGGAATAAATGTTGTAGATCTTAATGTTTTTCCACAAAATCCTGGACTATCGGACCACCATTTTATTACGTTTGCAATCGCAACAAATAATCTGCTCAGACCCCAACCAAGGAGCATCAAAAGTCGTGCTATAAATTCTCAGACAACACAAAAATTCATTGATGCCCTTCCAGACTCCTTCTGCCTACCCAAGGACGTCAGAGGACAAAAATCAGTTAACCACTTAACTGAGGAACTCAATTTAACCTTGCGCAATACCCTAGATGCAGTTGCACCCCTAAAAACGAAAAACATTTGTCATAAGAAACTAGCTCCCTGGTATACAGAAAATACCCGAGCTTTGAAGCAAGCTTCCAGGAAATTGGAACGGAAATGGCGCCACACCAAACTGGAAGTCTTCCGACTAGCTTGGAAAGACAGTACCGTGCAGTACCGAAGAGCCCTCACTGCTGCTTTCGATCATCCTACTTTTCCAAATTAATCGAGGAAAATAAGAACAATCCAAAATTTCTTTTTGATACTGTTGCAAAGCTAACTAAAAAGCAGCATTCCCCAAGAGAGGATGGTTTTCACTTCAGCAGTGATAAATTCATGAACTTCTTTGAGGAAAAGATCATGACCATTAGAAAGCAAATTACGGACTCTTTGAATCTGCGTATTCCTCCAGGGCTTAGCTGTCCTGGATCTGCACAGCTCTGCGAGGGCCTGGGATCGGGAGAGACACTTAAGTGTTTTAGTACTATATCTCTTGACACAATGATGAAAATAATCATGGCCTCTAAACCTTCAAGCTGCATACTGGATCCTATTCCTACTAAACTGCTGAAGGAGCTGCTTCCTGTGCTTGGCCCTCCTATGTTGAACATAATAAACAGCTCTCTATCCACCGGATGTGTACCAAACTCACTAAAAGTGGCAGTGATAAAGCCTCTCTTGAAAAAGCCAAACCTTGACCCGGAAAATATAAAAAACTATCGGCCTATATCGAATCTTCCATTCCTCTCAAAAATTTTAGAAAAAGCTGTTGCGCAGCAACTCACTGCCTTTCTGAAGACAAACAATGTATACGGAAATGCTTCAGTCTGGTTTTAGACCCCATCATAGCACTGAGACTGCACTTGTGAAGGTGGTAAATGACCTTTTAATGGCGTCAGACCGAGGCTCTGCATCTGTCCTCGTGCTACTAGACCTTAGTGCTGCCTTTGACACCATCGATCACCACATTCTTTTTGGAGAGACTGGAAACCCAAATTGGTCTACACGGACAAGTTCTGGCCTGGTTTAGATCCTACCTGTCGGAAAGATATCAGTTTGTCTCTGTGAATGGTCTGTCCTCCGACAAATCAACTGTACATTTCGGTGTTCCTCAAGGTTCCGTTTTAGGACCACTATTGTTTTCACTATATATTTTACCTCTTGGGGATGTTATTCGAAAACATAATGTTAACTTTCACTGCTATGCGGATGACACACAGCTGTACATTTCAATGAAGCATGGTGAAGCCCCAAAATTGCCCTCGCTAGAAGCCTGTGTTTCAGACATAAGGAAGTGGATGGCTGAAAACTTTTTACTTTTAAACTCGGACAAAACAGAGATGCTTGTTCTAGGTCCCAAGAAACAAAGAGATCTTCTGTTAAATCTGACAATTAATCTTGATGGTTGTAAAGTCGTCTCAAATAAAACTGTGAAGGACCTAGGCGTTACTCTTGACCCTGATCTCTCTTTTGACGAACATATCAAGACTGTTTCAAGGACAGCTTTTTTCCATCTACGTAACATTGCAAAAATCAGAAATTTTCTGTCCAAAAATGATGCAGAAAAATTGATCCATGCATTTGTTACTTCTAGATTGGACTACTGCAATGCTCTATTTTCCGGCTACCCGGATAAAGCACTAAATAAACTTCAGTTAGTGCTAAATACGGCTGCTAGAATCCTGACTAGAACCAAGAAATTTGATCATATTACTCCAGTGCTAGCTTCCCTACACTGGCTTCCTGTTAAGGCAAGGGCTGATTTCAAGGTTTTACTGTTAACCTATAAAGCGTTACATGGGCTTGCTCCTACCTATCTTTCCGAGTTGGTCCTGCCGTACATACCAATACGTACGCTACGGTCACAAGACGCAGGCCTCCTAATTGTCCCTAGAATTTCTAAGCAAACAGCGGGAGGCAGGGCTTTCTCCTATAGATCTCCATTTTTATGGAACAGTCTGCCTACCCATGTGAGAGACGCAGACTCGGTCTCAACCTTTAAGTCTTTACTGAAGACTTATCTCTTCAGTAGGTCATATGATTGAGTGTAGTCTGGCCCAGGAGTGTGAAGGTGAACGGAAAGGCTGGAGCAACGAACAGCCCTTGCTGTCTCTGCCAGGCCGGTTCCCCTCTCCACTGGGGTTCTCTGCCTCTAACCCTGTTGCAGGGGCTGAGTCACTGGCTTGCTGGTGCTCTTTCATGCCGTCCCTGGGAGGGGTGCGTCACTTGAGTGGGTTGAGTTACTGACGTGATCTTCCTGTCTGGGTTGGCGCCCCCCTTGGTTTGTGCTGTGGTGGAGACCTCTGTGGGCTATACTCGGCCTTGTCTCAGGATTGTAAGTTGGTGGTTGGGGATATCCCTCTAGTGGTGCGGGGGCTGTGCTTTGGCGGAGTGGGTGGGGTTATATCCTTCCTGTTTGGCCCTGTCCGGGGGTTTCTTCGGATGGGGCCACAGTGTCTCCGGACCGCTCCTGTCTCAGCCTCCAGTATTTATGCTGCAGTAGTTTATGTGTCGGGGGGGCTGGGGTTAGTTGGTTATACCTGGAGTACTTCTCCTGTCTTATCCAGTGTCCTGTGTGAATTTAAGTATGCTCTCTCTAATTCTCTCGTTCTCTCTTTCTCTCTGAGAACCTGAGCCCTAGGACCATACGTCAGGACTACCGGGCATGATGACACCTTGCTGTCCCCAGTCCGCCTGGCCTTGCTGCTATTCCAGTTTCAACTGTTCTGCCTGCGGCTACGAAACCCCCTACCTGTCCCAGACCTGCTGTTTTCAACTCTAAATGATCGGCTATGAAAAGCCAACTGAGAGACCTGACCCTAGGACCATACGTCGGGACTACCGGCCGTGGTGACTCCTTGCTGTCCCCAGTCCGCCTGGCCTTGCTGCTATTCCAGTTTAAACTGTTCTGCCTGCGGTTATGGAACCCCTACCTGTCCCAGACCTGCTGTTTTAAACTCTAATGATCGGCTATGAAAAGCCAACTGAGATTTATTCCTGATTATTATTTGACCATGCTTGTCACTTATGAACATTTTTTGAACATCTTGGCATGGTTCTGTTATAATCTCCACCCGGCACAGCCAGAAGAGGACTGGCCACCCCTCATAGCCTGGTTCCTCTCTAGGTTTCTTCCTAGGTTTTGCCTTTCTAGGGAGTTTTTCCTAGCCACCGTGCTTCTACACCTGCATTACTAGCTGTTTGGGGTTTTAGGCTGGGTTTCTGTACAGCACTTCGAGATATTAGCTGATGTAAGAAGGGCTATATAAAATAAAATTGATTGATTGATTGATTGATCGTTGGGACGCACCCCAGAGAGAAAGTCTGAAAACCACACTGAAAAGAAACTAGACAGGAAAATAACAGAATAGATTAGAATGACTCATATAAGATAAAGATACAGTTTTAAACCGCTACATTCACACACGACAGATAGCAATGCTTACAATCCATCTTCTAACAGTAGAAGTTGTTGCTGCTCTTTTGTTAGTTTTTAACATAAGGCTGTGAAATTCAATTCTCCCCAAAGTTAGTGTGTGTAGCTGTCATTCTGTTTGGAAAAATGTAAGCTTGATTATTTTGTTACGGAAGGGGTTCTCTCTCTCTCTCTCTTTCGCTCTTTCTTCTCCATCTCTCTCTCTCTCTGTCTCTCTCTCTCTTTCTCTCTCTTTCGCTCTCTCTCTGTCTCTCGCTCTCTCTCTCTCTCTCTCGCTCTCTCTCTCTTTCTCTTTATGTGGAAATCAATCAGATGTGTGACTCTGAAACAGTCATTTTACCTTTGGGGGGAATGTGTGTGATTAGGGGCGCGAGGCCATGTCTGTGAAAAACGCTAAAATGGTCCCAACTTCAGAGCTTGACAGTTTTCAGGCTGTTTCAATGGATCGTCTATGAGCCTCTCTCTCTCTCTCTCTCTCTCTCTCTCTCTCTCTCTCTCTCTCTCTCTCTCTCTCTCTCTCTCTCTCTCTCTCTCTCTCTCTCTCTCTCGTTCATTCGTTCGTGATGAGAGAAAAACACAAACAGTGTTCTGAGGCTAAAACAGGCATCATTATTTATGATCAAATACATATGATTTTGTTATTTTTACACCAGAAAAGTTTTGTTTGCATGGATACTCCTTTTCTACAGTATTGTCAGGTATTCTGATGGAAACTTGTAAACCTGTGAATGGTCCTAAAGAGGATTCCTAAAAGATGTTAAAGTGTCATAAAGAATTCTCTACACGTGTCCACAGTCTGTAAAGACTGGATGAAGTGTTTACACATGTGGAGAGAGTGTGCGTATAGGCAGTGTATTATATAGGACTGAAGGGGAGAGGTGTATTAAATAGGACTGAAGGGGAGAGGTGTATTATATAGGACTGAAGGGGAGAGGTGTATTATATAGGACTGAAGGGGAGAGGTGTATTATATAGGACTGAAGGGGAGAGGTGTATTCTATAGGACTGAAGGGGAGAGGTGTATTATATAGGACTGAAGGGGAGAGGTGTATTATATAGGACTGAAGGGGAGAGGTGTATTCTATAGGACTGAAGGGGAGAGGTGTATTAAATAGGACTGAAGGGGGAGAGGTGTATTGCATAGGACTGAAGGGGAGAGGTGTATTCTATAGGACTGAAGGGGAGAGGTGTATTATATAGGACTGAAGGGGAGAGGTGTATTCTATAGGACTGAAGGGGAGAGGTGTGTTATATAGGGACTGAAGGGGAGAGGTGTATTCTATAGGACTGAAGGGGAGAGGTGTATTCTATAGGACTGAAGGGGAGAGGTGTATTATATAGGACTGAAGGGGAGAGGTGTATTAAATAGGACTGAAGGGGGAGAGGTGTATTATATAGGACTGAAGGGGAGAGGTGTATTAAATAGGACTGAAGGGGGAGAGGGTGTATTATATAGGACTGAAGGGGAGAGGTGTATTATATAGGACTGAAGGGGAGAGGTGTATTCTATAGGACTGAAGGGGAGAGGTGTATTAAATAGGACTGAAGGGGAGAGGTGTATTATATAGGACTGAAGGGGAGAGGTGTATTATATAGGACTGAAGGGGAGAGGTGTATTATATAGGACTGAAGGGGAGAGGTGTATTATATAGGACTGAAGGGGAGAGGTGTATTCTATAGGACTGAAGGGGAGAGGTGTATTAAATAGGACTGAAGGGGAGAGGTGTATTATATAGGACTGAAGGGGAGAGGTGTATTATATAGGACTGAAGAGAGAGGTGTATTATATAGGACTGAAGGGGGAGAGGTGTATTCTATAGGACTGAAGGGGGAGAGGTGTATTATATAGGACTGAAGGGGAGAGGTGTATTAAATAGGACTGAAGGGGAGAGGTGTGTTATATAGGACTGAAGGGGAGAGGTGTATTATATAGGACTGAAGGGGAGAGGTGTATTATATAGGACTGAAGGGGAGAGGTGTATTATATAGGACTGAAGGGGAGAGGTGTATTAAATAGGACTGAAGGGGGAGAGGTGTATTATATAGGACTGAAGGGGAGAGGTGTATTATATAGGACTGAAGGGGAGAGGTGTATTATATAGGACTGAAGGGGAGAGGTGTATTCTATAGGACTGAAGGGGAGAGGTGTATTATATAGGACTGAAGGGGAGAGGTGTATTATATAGGACTGAAAGGGGAGAGGTGTATTCTATAGGACTGAAGGGGAGAGGTGTATTATATAGGACTGAAGGGGGAGAGGTGTATTATATAGGACTGAAGGGGAGAGGTGTATTCTATAGGACTGAAGGGGAGAGGTGTATTCTATAGGACTGAAGGGGAGAGGTGTATTCTATAGGACTGAAGGGGAGAGGTGTATTCTATAGGACTGAAGGGGAGAGGTGTATTATATAGGACTGAAGGGGAGAGGTGTATTATATAGGACTGAAGGGGAGAGGTGTATTCTATAGGACTGAAGGGGTGAGGTGTATTCTATAGGACTGAAGGGGAGAGGTGTATTCTATAGGACTGAAGGGGAGATGTGTCTGTAGTGTATTATATAGGACTGAAGGGGAGAGGTGTATTATATAGGACTGAAGGGGAGAGGTATATTATATAGGACTGAAGGGGAGAGGTGTATTATATAGGACTGAAGGGGAGAGGTGTATTATATAGGACTGAAGGGGAGAGGTGTATTATATAGGACTGAAGGGGAGAGGTGTATTAAATAGCACTGAAGGGGAGAGGTGTATTCTATAGGACTGAAGGGGAGAGGTGTATTATATAGGACTGAAGGGGAGAGGTGTATTCTATAGGACTGAAGGGGAGAGGTGTATTATATAGGACTGAAGGGGAGAGGTGTATTATATAGGACTGAAGGGGAGAGGTGTATTATATAGGACTGAAGGGGGAGAGGTGTATTATATAGGACTGAAGGGGAGAGGTGTATTATATAGGACTGAAGGGGAGAGGTGTATTATATAGGACTGAAGGGGAGAGGTGTATTCTATAGGACTGAAGGGGAGAGGTGTATTATATAGGACTGAAGGGGAGAGGTGTATTATATAGGACTGAAGGGGAGAGGTGTATTATATAGGACTGAAGGGGAGAGGTGTATTATATAGGACTGAAGGGGAGAGGTGTATTATATAGGACTGAAGGGGAGAGGTGTATTCTATAGGACTGAAGGGGAGAGGTGTATTCTATAGGACTGAAGGGGAGAGGTGTATTATATAGGACTGAAGGGGAGAGGTGTATTCTATAGGACTGAAGGGGAGAGGTGTATTCTATAGGACTGAAGGGGAGAGGTGTATTCTATAGGACTGAAGGGGAGAGGTGTATTCTATAGGACTGAAGGGGAGAGGTGTATTCTATAGGACTGAAGGGGAGAGGTGTATTATATAGGACTGAAGGGGAGAGGTGTATTAAATAGGACTGAAGGGGAGAGGTGTATTATATAGGACTGAAGGGGAGAGGTGTATTATATTGGACTGAAGGGGAGAGGTGTATTCTGTATGACTGAAGGGGAGAGGTGTATTCTATAGGACTGAAGGCGAGAGGTGTATTATATAGGACTGAAGGGGAGAGGTGTATTCTATAGGACTGAAGGGGAGAGGTGTATTCTATAGGACTGAAGGGGGAGAGGTGTATTCTATAGGACTGAAGGGGAGAGGTGTATTCTATAGGACTGAAGGGGAGAGGTGTATTCTATAGGACTGAAGGGGAGAGGTGTATTATATAGGACTGAAGGGGAGAGGTGTATTATATAGGACTGAAGGGGAGAGGTGTATTATATAGGACTGAAGGGGAGAGGTGTATTCTATAGGACTGAAGGGGAGAGGTGTATTATATAGGACTGAAGGGGAGAGGTGTATTTATAGGACTGAAGGGGAGAGGTGTATTATATAGGACTGAAGGGGAGAGGTGTATTCTATAGGACTGAAGGGGGAGAGGTGTATTCTATAGGACTGAAGGGGAGAGGTGTATTCTATAGGACTGAAGGGGAGAGGTGTTTTATATAGGACTGAAGGGGAGAGGTGTATTCTATAGGACTGAAGGGGAGAGGTGTATTCTATAGGACTGAAGGGGAGAGGTGTTTTATATAGGACTGAAGGGGAGAGGTGTATTATATAGGACTGAAGGGGAGAGGTGTATTATATAGGACTGAAGGGGAGAGTGTATTATATAGGACTGAAGGGGGAGAGGTGTATTCTATAGGACTGAAGGGGAGAGGTGTATTATATAGGACTGAAGGGGAGAGGTGTATTATATAGCACTGAAGGGGAGAGGTGTATTCTACAGGACTGAAGGGGAGAGGTGTATTATATAGGACTGAAGGGGAGAGGTGTATTATATAGGACTGAAGGGGAGAGGTGTATTATATAGGACTGAAGGGGAGAGGTGTATTATATAGCACTGAAGGGGAGAGGTGTATTATATTGGACTGAAGGGGAGAGGTGTATTCTATAGGACTGAAGGGGAGAGGTGTATTCTATAGGACTGAAGGGGAGAGGTGTATTATATAGGACTGAAGGGGAGAGGTGTATTATATAGGACTGAAGGGGAGAGGTGTATTCTACAGGACTGAAGGGGAGAGGTGTATTATATAGGACTGAAGGGGAGAGGTGTATTATATAGGACTGAAGGGGGAGAGGTGTATTATATGGACTGAAGGGGAGAGGTGTATTATATAGCACTGAAGGGGAGAGGTGTATTATATTGGACTGAAGGGGAGAGGTGTATTATATAGCACTGAAGGGGAGAGGTGTATTATATTGGACTGAAGGGGAGAGGTGTATTCTATAGGACTGAAGGGGAGAGGTGTCTCTCCACTGAGCTAGAGAGAGCTGTGCTCTGACAGCTCTATAACGGTGATGACAACTCTATAACGGTGATGACAGCTTAACTCCTGTACATTGTATATGTGTGTTATAACGGTGTGGACAGCTTAACTCATGTCCATTTTGTTGGGGTGTGTGTTTATGGACTGATTCTCAGTTGGAGCTATTTTGGATGTATATATACAGGTAACTGCCAAAATAAAGGAAACACCACCATAAGGTGTCTTAATACGGCGTTGGGTCACCACGAGCCAGAACAGCTTCACTGCACCTTGGCATAGATTCTCCAAGTGTCTGGAACTCTATTGGAGGGATGCGACACCATTCTTCCATGATAAATTCCATCATTTGTTGTTTTGTTGATGGTGGTGGAAAACGCTGGCTCTGGCACCACTCCAGAATCTCCCATAAGTGTTCATCAGGGTTGAGATCTGGTGACTGAGACGGCCATGGCATATGGTTTACATCGTTTTCATGCTCATCAAACCATTCAGAGACATTTTACATTTTAGTCATTTAGCAGACGCTCTTATCCAGAGCGACTTACAGTTAGTGAATACATTTTTTTTTTTTTATACTGGCCCCCCATGGGAAACGAACCCACAACCCTGGCGTTGCAAACGCCATGCTCTATCAACTGAGCTACATCCCTGCCGGCCATTCCCTCCCCTACCCTGGGCGACACTGGGCCAGTGTGCGCCGCCCATGAGTCTCCCGGTCGCGGCCGGCTGCGACAGAGCCTGGATTCGAACCAGGATCTCTAGTGGCACAGTTAGCACTGCGATGCAGTGCCTTAGACCACTGCGCCACCCAAGAGACCACTGGTGTCCTGTGGATGGGGGCGTTGTCATCCTATGGGGGCATTGCCATGGTGGGAAAAATAATGGCCTTTCCCAGCATTTTTATACATGATCCTAAGCATGATGGGATGTTAATTGCTTAATTAACTCAGGAGTCACACCTGTGTGGAACTATAAACTTTGTATCCCTCATTTACTCAAGTGTTTCCTTTATTTTGGCAGTTACTTGTATATATAATATAATAATAATATGCCATTTAGCAGACGCTTTTATCCAAAGCGACTTACAGTCATGCATGCATACATTTTTTTTTTGTGTATGGGTGGTCCCGGGGATCGAACCCACTACCTTGGCGTTACAAGCGCCGTGCTCTACCAGTTGAGCTACAGATATGTGATCGTATACAAATGTAACCAAGGTTTGAAATTATTACGTTTTACTCAAATATCTACTTAATACACTCACACAGACACAGACAGTTATACAGTTAAGATGCACACACTCTTGGTTTCTCTCCATAGCAGCACCATTCTAATCGTTTTTTTGAAGCGTTTTAACCTCTTTATTCAGGAGTCCCTCTCTCTCCTCTCCTCTCCCCCCTCTCCTCTTTATCTCTCCTCTCTCTCTTTCTGTCTCTCTCCCCCCTCCCTCTATCTCTCCTCTCTCTCTCCCCCCGTACAAAGAGTCTTGTTCTAAGGTATAAGTGTGTCTTTGTGACTGGGAGCTGGAAAAGTCATCACAGCTCTAGCCTACTCCCCTCTGAGCCCCTGCATGTCGCCCATGTGGTCTCACACACATACACACGTAAAAAATACACTGCATGCATGGGCGAGTAGGTACACACACACACACACACACACACACACACACACACACACACACACCTTGACAGGTGGGAAATCATTTCACCCCTAGCAAGTTTCTAGTTCAGGATCTCTCTTTGTGTTTCTCTAAGTGTCTGTGACTAGACGGGTATGTCTGCTCAGTGTGTGTGTGTCTGCTCAGTGTGTGTGTGTGTGTGTCTGCTCAGTGTGTGTGTGTGTCTGCTCAGTGTGTGTGTGTGTGTCTGCTCAGTGTGTGTGTGTGTGTGTCTGCTCAGTGTGTGTGTGTGTGTCTGCTCAGTGTGTGTGTGTGTGTGTGTGTGTGTGTGTGTGTCTGCTCAGTTTGTGTGTGTCTGCTCAGTGTGTGTGTGTCTGCTCAGTGTGTGTGTGTGTGTGTGTGTGTGTGTGTGTGTGTGTGTCTGCTCAGTGTGTGTGTGTCTGCTCAGTGTGTGTGTGTGTCTGCTCAGTGTGTGTGTGTGTCTGCTCAGTGTGTGTGTGTGTCTGCTCAGTGTGTGTGTGTCTGCTCAGTGTGTGTGTGTGTCTGCTCAGTGTGTGTGTGTGTGTGTGTCTGCTCAGTGTGTGTGTGTCTGCTCAGTTTGTGTGTGTCTGCTCAGTGTGTGTGTGTCTGCTCAGTGTGTGTGTTTCTGCTCAGTGTGTGTGTGTGTGTGTGTCTGCTCAGTGTGTGTGTGTCTGCTCAGTGTGTGTGTGTGTGTGTGTCTTTGATGTGCCTTGTTGTCTTATCTCCACACCCCAGAGGTTAATGAAGTACTGCCACTCTCTCAACCGTGTGTGTGTGTCCCTGCTCCGTGTGTGTAATACTGAAGATATGTATTACCAGCTGATTGGCAGAAGCAGAAAGGACTCTAGAAGATGAAGAGACCTAAAATCAGAAAACCACTAAAGTGGCAATCTGGAGGAGGGAGGGAGGGAGGGAGGGAGAGAGAGAGGTGTTTGTCCCACCCTCAGCACACAGGGGGACAAACACCTACCTGGAGGTGACAGCATTCCCTCCCCCATATGCCCCCCTAGGCACAACTACGACAACATATCCAACAAAAACGGGTCACAACTCCTGCATCTCTGTCGCACACTGGGTATGTACATAGTCAATGGTAGGCTTCGAGGGGACTCCTATGGTAGGTACACCTATAGCTCATCTCTTGGCAGTAGTACTGTAGACTACTTTATCACTGACCTCAACCCAGAGTCTCTCAGAGCGTTCACAGTCAGCCCACTGACACCCCTATCAGACCACAGCAAAATCACAGTCTACTTGAATAGAGCAATACTCAATCATGAGGCATCAAAGCCAAAGGAACTGAATAATATTAATAAATGCTATAGATGGAAGGAAAGTAGTGTGAAACCTACCAAAAACAATTAGGCAACAACAAATTAAATCCCTTTTAGACAACTTCCTGGACAAAACGTTCCACCGTAATAGTGAAGGTGTAAACTTGGCAGTAGAAAACCTAAACAGTATATTTGACCTCTCAGCTTCCCTATCAAATCTAGAAATCTCTAACAGAAAACTGAAGAAAAGTAACAACAGTGACAAATGGTTTGATGAAGAATGCAAAAACCTAAGAAAGAAATTGAGAAACCTATCCAACCAAAAACATAGAGACCCAGAAAACCTGAGCCACGCCTTCACTATGGTGAATCTCTAAAACAATACAGAAATACACCACGGAAAAATAAGAAATAGCATGTCAGAAATCAGCTCAATGTAATTGAAGAATCCATAGACTCTAACCACTTCTGGGAAAATTGGAAAACACTAAACAAACAACAACACGAAGAGCTATCTATCCAAAATGGAGATGTATGGGTAAACCACTTCTGCAATATTTTTAGCCCTAAAACAAAGAACAAACAGCAAAAAAATATACATGATCAAATGCAAATCTTAGAATCAACTATTAAAGACTACCAGAACCCACTGGATTCTCCAATTACATTGAAAGAACTACAGGACAAAATACAAACCCTCCAACCCAAAAAGGCCTGTGGTGTTGATGGTATCCTCAATGAAATGATAAAATATACAGACCACAAATTCCAATTGGCTATACTTAAACTCTTTAACATCATCCTTAGCTCTGAAATATTCCCCAATATTTGGACCCAAGGACTGATCACCCCAATCCACAAAAGTGGAGACAAATTTGACCCCAATAACTGCCGTGGGATATGCGTCAACAGCAACCTTGGGAAATTGCTCTGCATTATCATTAACAGCAGACTAGTTTTTCCTCAGTGAAAACAATGTACTGAGCAAATGTCAAATTGTTTTTTTACCAAATTACCATATGACAGACCACGTATTCGCCCTGCACACCCTAACTGACAAACAAACAAACCAAAACAAAGGCAAAAGTCTTCTCATGCTTTGTTGATTTCAAAAAAGCTTTTGACTCAATTTGGCATGAGGGTCCGCTATACAAATTGATGGAAAGTGGGGTTGGGGGAAAAACATACGACATTATAAAATCCATGTACACAAACAACAAGTGTGCGGTTAAAATTGGCAAAAAACACACACATTTCTTTCCACAGGGCCAGTGAGGTGAGACAGGAAGCAGCTTAAGCCCAACCCTCTTCAACATATATATCAACGAATTGGCGAGGGCACTAGAACAGTCTGCAGCACCCGGCCTCACCCTACTAGAATATGAAATCAAATATCTACTGTTTGCTGATGATCTGGTGCTTCTGTCACCAACCAAGGAGGGCCTACAGCAGCACCTAGATCTTCTGCACAGATTCTGCCAGACCTGGGCCCTGACAGTAAATCTCAGTAAGACAAAAATAACGGTGTTCCAAAAAAAGTCCAGTTGCCAGGACCACAAACACAAATTCCATCTAGACACCGTTGCCCTAGAGCATACAAAAAACTATACATACCTCGGCCTAAACATCAGCGCCACAGGTAACTTCCACAAAGCTGTGAACGATCTGAGAGACAAGGTAAGAAGGGCCTTCTATGCCATCAAAAGGAAAATAACATTTGACATACCAATTAGGATCTGGCTAAAAATACTTGAATCAGTTATAGAACCCATTGCCCTTTATGGTTGTGAGGTCTGGGGTCCGCTCACCAACCAAGAATTTACAAAATGGGACAAACACCAAATTGAGACTCTGCATGCAGAATTCTGCAAAAAATATCCTCAGTGTACAACGAAAAACACCAAATAATGCATGCAGAGCAGAATTAGGCCGATACCCACTAACGATCAAATTCCAGAAAAGAGACGTTAAATTCTATAACCACTTAAAAGGAAGCGATTCCCAAACCTTCCATAACAAAGCCATCACCTACAAAGAGATGAACTTGGAGAAGAGTCCCCTAAGTAAGCTGGTCCTGGGCAGTGGCTGCTCCTGAAAAAATTCTCAGGGGGGGCAATTTTTCTGATGATTTAGGTGACCTACACACATTTTAAAAAAGATATGTCCAGCAACAACATGAAGACAGGGCGGCATATAAGTCAATACCAGAAGCATTTATTGACTGATCTCAAAAGTGTTGGCTTACCAGGGTTGGTGGAGCCCTCAGTTTCATCTTTGCCTCGCAAAGCTAACTCAAACACTCCATAAAACTTCACACACTGGATTAGCCGGCTGAGGATGTGGCGGTTCTTGCTAATGTAGTAGTAAATATATTTGTTATAGTGAATATGGAATATGATATGTTGAGTAAAATGTTGTGCTAAGATCTATTTAGGTCAGGAGCTGGTTATAAGTTCTGTTCCTATCCAATAACAATGGACAAAAGGGTCCTATCTTGTCAGCCTTGTCAGCAGGTGGCCAAGGACAACACCCACGCCATAGGCCTCTCAGTTCTTCCAACTCACGAGTTCTTGCTCTGAGGCACACACACACACACACAAACACACACACACACACCACACTGTTACACACACACACACACACACACACACACACACACACACACACACACACACACACACACACACACACACACATCATCACTGTTAAACACACACACACACACACACACACACAAAAATCCCCTCTCTTAGGCTGAACATTTGAAGACAGAGAACCCGACTCAGAGCCAATGCAACAGTGACAGTAGCCTGGAGGGGACTCGCCCAACTCATCAGGACCAATCAGAAGATCAGAACTACTAGATTCAACCTACTTCATTTATTGCATAAAATGTCTGCACACAATGTTTTGGCTCTCTTCAGATAATAATAATAATAATAATATGCCATTTAGCAGACGCTTTTATCCAAAGCGACTTACAGTCATGCGTGCATACATTTTTGTGTATGGGTGGTCCCGGGATCGAACCCACTACCTTGGCGTTACAAGCGCCGTGCTCTACCAGCTGAGCTACAGAAAGTGGATACTCATGGATGCGCATCGCAATTGTAAAATGTCAACACAATTGGAGACACCACGTCATTTTTGGAGACATGTTATTGACAGTAAACTATTGTAGATGCGACTGCTAACTAAATAAAACATTTTAGCTGGCTAGCTAATCATCTTAGCTAAATGTGGGGCAAACAATTCAGTTATTTACCGTTAATTTGAGGGATTGGGGTGAAAGAAATCGAGTTACATAGTGATACTTTACGATATACTGTATTGACAATATCGCAATATTTTTAGCGCTAGTTGGCTGTACCTGCACCAAAACACCATTATTGTTCCTTCATAGCTTGTTCTCAATCTTTTCACATTGGGAGCCAATTTGTTTTCAGCACTTTTATTTCCATGACTGATCAAAACTCGTTCTCATGGCTTTCTGATCCCTCTGCAACAGACATATGGTGCGCAATAAAATCACAGTATCGAATCGCAATACGTATAGAATCATGAGACTCGTAATGCATATATCTTATCGTGAGGTTCTGGCAATTCCCAGCCCAAGTTCATTTGCCACAACAAATCTCTTCGCTAGCAAACCGCGATGTCTTCTCCAAAACGGCAATTGTCTCCAGCAATGTTTACTTTTTGACGTTCTATGGCATCTCCACTTTCCAAGCATATATGACCACATGTAATATTTTGGTAAGTGATGCAAATAGTGAACTATGTAGGGCCAGGATGTAAAATATATGTAGCTGCAGCAATTTCTCTTATCTGATATGGTAAGTAATGGGGCTTAATGTATAGCTCCCCTAAGAGTTTGACGAACGGGTCCGTGCACGCGATTCCAGATATCTTTACCTCTGAATAAACTGCCTTTATTATACCATATCCACCCTGTCCAAAGTCTCTACTTGGTCTCAGTTCTCCAGTAAACTTGTGATTATCAACACTAACCTCATCGTTGTGGCGGCGGACAGCTAGCCTGTATCCCTCATCCAGTTGAGTGGCAATGTTATTTTTTTCGTTCGTACCAATTTTTGGAAAATCCTCGGGTGTAGGACTTTCCGCCTTTAGTAGAAACCTGTTGAATTATTAAATTTGGTCTGGGAGGTCCTAATTGTTTCGTTGCCAATTTATCTTCATTTGTTCGCGACAAAAAGGAACTTCTTTCAAAGACACAATCCGCTCTTTTCTTAGTTACGTTCTGGTTACGTTACGTATGATGAAAGCGCGTAAGTGCAAGCCCTCAGACACCCATAGAGATTGTATTGAAAGCTCTGAAATTTGAAAAAAATAGATTTTACATGGGAGTCTATGACAGACTTCTGGGCGATTTTCAACCTGACTGAAATCGCCCCAAAAGGGGGGGGAGCCATTTGAAGCACGACTTTAGCCTGATTGGACATTACAACACTGATAACTACTGTTGCCGTGATATAATTGATTAGAAAAAAAATCCCTTCCTTTTCCCGTTTGGCAGTGCGTCGCCCATATCGCCCTATTGAACACACCGCCCCTGGTCCTGGGGCTCTGTTCACAAACACAAACATACCCCACAGAGCCCCAGGACAACAAAAACAACACAATTAGACCCAACCAAATCATGAGAAAACAAAAAGAGAATTACTTGACACATTGGAAAGAATTAACAAAAAAAACAGAGCAAACTAGATGCTATTTGGCTCTAAACAGAGAGTACACAGTGGCAGAATACCTGACCACTGTGACTGAACCAAACTTAAGGAAAGCTTTGACTATGTACAGACTCAGTGAGCCTTGCTATTGAGAAAGGCCGGGCCGTGGGCAGACCTGGCTCTCAAGAGAAGACAGGCTATGTGCACACTGCCCACAAAATGAGGTGGAAACTGAGCTGCACTTCCTAACCTCCTGCCAAATGTATGACCATATTAGAGACACATATTTCCCTCAGATTACAGAGATCCACAAAGAATTCGAAAACAAACCCAATTTTGATAAACTCCCTTATCTACTGGGTGAAAAACCACAGTGTGCCATCACAGCAGCAAGATTTATGACCTGTTGGCACAAGAAAAGGGCAACCAGTGAAGAACAAACACCATTGTAAATACAACCCATATTTATGTTTATTTATTTTCCCATTTGTAGTTTAACTATTTGCACATTGTTACAACACTGCATATATACATAATATGACATTTGAAATGTCTTTATTCTTTTGGAACTTCTGAGTGTAATGTTTACTGTTAATATAATATTTATTGTTTATTTCACTTTTGTTTACTATCTACTTCACTTGCTTTGGCAATGTTAAAATAAGTTTCCCATGTCAATAAAGCCCTTAAATTGAAATTGAAATTGAAATTGAATTGAATTCATCAGCCAAGTCACCCATGATACAAGTCCGTATTGGACGTCCATCCATGTCTGAGGACGTCGAGAGATGAAGTGGAAACCGACCACTAGGGGCAACAGTGAGCGCTGTTCCCTTCAAGTAGGTTTGGGTTTTGCTAGGGTGTAATGGACGGGGATGGTGGATGGGCCTAAGCATCTGCCTCTGATTCCAAAGGTTGCATATCCCAAAACCTTAACCATTCAGAATTAATGCCTAACCTTAAGATTTTGGAGTTAATGCATAAACCTAACCTTAAACAATTTGAAATTTGATGTTTGGAACAACTTAGAAATTGTATGTTTGAGAAACATGGATGAATGTCTAATTCTGACGTGAGACTGTGAGAGCGTTTGGTCTTCATAGCTTAACTGAGTCAGGAGGAGGTTCTGAATTAAACTGAAAGCATCTTCCTCTCTCCCTCCTACTCTCCCTCTCTCTCTTCTACTCTTCCTCTCTCCCTCCTACTCTTCCTCTCTCCTACTCTTCCTCTCTCTCTATTCTACTCTTCCTCTCTCTCTTCTACTCTTCCTCTCTCTCTTCTACTCTTCCTCTCTCTCTCTCCTACTCTTCCTCTCTCTCTCTCTTCTACTCTTCCTCTCTCTCTCCTACTCTTCCTCTCTCTCTCTCCTACTCTTCCTCTCTCTCTCCCACTCTTCCTCTCTCTCTCCTACTCTTCCTCTCTCCTACTCTTCCTCTCTCTCCTCCTACTCTTCCTCTCTCTCTCTCTACTCTTCCTCTCTCTCACCCTCCTGCTCTTCCTCTCTCTCTCCTACTCTTCCTCTCTCTCTCTCTCTCTCTCTCTCTCTCTCTCTCTCTTCCTCTCTCTCTCTCTCTCCTACTCTTCCTCTCTCTCACCCTCCTGCTCTTCCTCTCTCTCTCCTACTCTTCCTCTCTCTCTCTCTCTCTCTCTCTCTCTCTCTCTCTCTCTCCCCCTCCTACACTTCCTCTCTCCTACTCTTCCTCTCTCTCTCCTACTCTTCCTCTCTCTCTCTCTCCTTCTCTTCCTCTCTCTCTCCCTCCTGCTCTTCCTGTCTATCTCTCATCCCCCTGTATCTCAGTTAAAGTGCTATGGTATTATATCCAGTGTTAATGATGTTGGGGCTCAGTGTATTCTGATGGGATTCCACTTTAACTGCTGTCTCTCACCTACACTGTACGTTTGTGTGTGTGTCACAGCGTGTGTGTGTGTGTGTGTGTCACAGCATGTGTGTCTGTGTGTGTTTGTCTCAGGTGTATGTATGAATGGCCTTAGACAGTTTCTTCTGCGACCTAACTCGCTCCTCTCTTAGCAACGATAGAGCCTGACGACCAAGCAGCCAACCGGTGAATGAGGGCATAACTTTTGTTTGTGTGTGTGTGTGGGGATATGTGTGTGTCTGGTTTTTCACTCATCTGTTGCGCTGCATATTAAACACCATGAATCTCTCCTCTCTGACTTCCACACTCTGCCAAACCCAACAAAACCTTCACTTTGCATCTTTAAAGGCACTTTGTCCTAATATGGCTGGAGGCGAGACTGTGTGTGTGTGTGTGCGCCCATCACTCTGCCAGCGTTTAGTACTGTCCGACTAATCATCTTCTCTGGATAAACACTCAGGTCTTAGATACGTGGCAGAACACACACACACTCTTAGAAACTAGTGCTATTGACCTTACATTACTTATATGGTAATAGGACAAGTCAGGAAAAACAGAGTGATTGACTCTGAGCTGCTGAATGAAGTGTGTGTGTGTGTGCATGTGGAAAACAGAGTGATTGACTCTGAGCTGCTGAATGAAGTGTGTGTGTGTGTGTGTGTGTGGAAAACAGAGTGATTGACTCTGAGCTGCTGAATGATATAGAGACATTGGCTCTGAAACAGCTGACAATTAATAAGGAGACCAGGAAAAACGATATATCAACTAACTGAAGGAGACGTTATGTATGCTTCTCTCTCTGTCTCTGTCTCTCTCTCTCTGTCTCTCTCTCTCTCTCTGTCTCGCTCCCTCACTCTCTCTCTCTCTCTCATTATCTCTCTCTCTCTCGCTGTCTCTCTCTCTGTCTCTCTCTCTGTCTCTGTCTCTGTCTCTCTCTCTCTCATTCTTTCTGTCTCTCTCTGTCTCGCTCCCTCTCTCTCTCTCTCTCTCTCTCTCTCTCTCTCTCTGCTCGCTTTCTCTCTCTCTCTCTCTCTCTCACTCTCTCTCTCTCTCTGTCTTTCACTCATTCTCTTTCTGTCTCTCTCTGTCTCGCTCTCTTTCTTTCTCTCTCGCTCTCTCTCTCTCTCTCTCTCTCTCTCTGATTCTTTCTCTATTTTTCTCTGTCTCTCTCTCTCTCTCTCTCTCTCTCTCTCTCTCTCTCAATTCAATTCAATTCAATTTAAGGGCTTTATTGGCATGGGAAACGTATGTTAACATTGCCAAAGCAAGTGAAGTAGATAGTAAACAAAAGTGAAATAAACAATAAATATTAACAGTAAACATTACACTCAGATGTTCCAAAAGAATAAAGACATTTCAAATGTCGTATTATGTATATTGTGGCAGATCAGGGGGTTGGGTCAAGACGTTTACACAGATCAGACACGGACAGAGGATAATTCGCTCGGTTTCAAGGATGTTTATTAATACAATAATCAAAAGAAAAAGTTAGGTCTCCCCCATGAGACCCTCTCCAGGATACCGTCTCCAACTACACAGGGGTTACCTTACTTCCCCCTGTCCTCCCCCATGTGCTTCCCTTCTGGCAGCTTTATGGGCCTTGCACAGCTGGTGAGCAATCCACCCTTAATTACTCACCAGCTCCCAATCAGCCCCAATTAGTCCTGTCCGGGGAGCCCGTCGAGACCTGGCACGTCCAGCAAATGGAGCCAACACCTCGTGATGTATACTCAATCTGTTACCTGGCCTCGACGAGTCTCCCCCTGGTGGCTGACCTGCTGTACGCCCCCCCCGGTCATCAGTGCAACGTCTGTCTCCCTTCTCGATAGGGCATCCGCGTTTCCATGCTTCGGCCCTGACCTGTGCACAACAGAATAAGAGAAGCGTTGAAGGGACAAGAACCACCTGGTGACCCGATCGTTTGTGTCTTTTCCCATGGCCATCCAGACCAGGGGAGCGTGGTCCGTGACCAGGGTGAAGTGGGTACCTAGCAGGTAATACTTGAGAGTGTCTAGCGCCCACTTCACCGCCAGACACTCTTTCTCAACAATTGAGTATTTTTTTCTCTTGGTATCAGCTTTCGGCTGATGTACATGATGGGGTGCTCCTCCCCATCGTGTATCTGGGACAGAACGTCCCCTAGTCCCGTATCACATGCATCCGTCTGGACCACCATCGGCACCTGGAAATCGGGCGTTACGAGAATCGGATGGGAGCACAGCGCTTCCTTCAGACGGCTGAACGCCGCTTCTGTCTCGTCCGTCCATTTCACTGTTTTCGGGAGGCGGGCCTTGGTTAGATCGGTGAGGGGGGAAGCTATAGCCGCAAAGTTGGGGATAAACCCGGCTATAGTATCCTGCCAGTCCCAGGAAGGACTTGACCTGTGTCTTGGTGCGTGGAACGGGCCAGTCACGTACCGCGTGAACCTTCCTCTCCTGGGGCTTGACGTTCCCACGTCCGATCAAATACCCCAGGTACTCCACTTCCTCGAACACTAGCTTGCATTTCTTGGGGTTTCGCGGTCAACCCGGCTTGTCTGAGCCGTCCAGCACCGCCTGGAGGCGCGTCAGGTGCTCCTCCTCCAGATAGGCCGCTGCGTACTGCTGGTGGGGTCGAAGCACTCTGTTCATCAGTCGCTGGAATGTGGGCGGGGCTCCGTAGAGACCGAATGGGAGCACCCGGTACTGGTACAGACCGTCTGGTGTCGAGAACGCCGTCTTCTCCTGGGAGGAGGCTGCCAATGGTACCTACCAATATCCTTTGGTCAGGTCAAGGGTACTGATATACCGGGCCTTTCCCAATCGGTCGATTAGCTCGTCCACCCTCGGCATGGGGTAGGCATTGAATACGCTTATGTCGTTCACACCCCAGAAATTATTACAGAAGCGGAGGCTATCGTCCGGTTTGGGCACCAATACGATGGGGCTGCACCATGCACTGTTTGACTCTTCAACGACCCCCATCCTCAGCATAGCCTCCACTTCTTGTTTCACGGCCTTCCGTCGGGCCTCCGGAATCGATACGGCCTCTTTCTTACCGTTTTCCGGCGGGTAAGGATGTGGTGTTCAATGAGGGTCGTGCGGCCCGGCTTCTCGGAGAACACCGCCGTGTTCGATCGACGAAGCTCCCGGAGCTCTTGCTTCTGGGCCGGGTCGAGGTCCTCACTGCTCGGGACCACCACTGGTACCGTTGGCGTCCTGGGTTCCCGACCATAACACGGCCAAGGCTGTCCTCTCGTGCCACTTCTTCAACAGGTTCACGTGGTAAATCTGTAGAGGTTTCCGTCTCCCGGTTGCCGTATGCGGTGAGTTGACAGGTCCCAGTTTCTCACCACCTCAGTATGGTCCATGCCATGTTGCCAGGAACTTACTTCGGATGTGGGGGATCAACACCAACACCCTGTCTCCCACCTGGAATTCTCGGGGCTGGGCTCCTCGATTGTAGACCTGGGCTTGGGCGCGTTGGGCCTTCTCCATATGTTCCCTCACGACTGGCCATATGGCTGTCATCCGCTCTCGCATCGTCTCCATGTGCTCTAGCACGCTGCGTAAGGGGAGTCGGTTGGGCTTCCCACACCTCCTTGGCGAGGTCCAGTAGGCCACGTGGCCTCCTCCGGTAGAGGAGTTCAAACCGGGAAAACCCAGTGGAGGATTGGGGTACTTCTCGGATTGAGAACATTAGGTGGGGCAGCAGCTGGTCCCAGTTCTTCCCGTGCTGCTCGATGACCTTCTGCAGCATCTGTTTGAGCGTTTTGTTAAAGCACTCGACGAGCCCATCCGTCTGCGGGTGAAAAACGGAGGTCAGGATCTGCTTGATCTGCATGAGGGCACACAACTCTCGCGGGACATAAACTCTGTACCTTGGTCTGTCAGGATCTCGTTCGGGATGCCCACCCGCTAAAGAGGTGGAACAGCTCCAGGGCTGATTCCTTGGAATACCGCCCCCCCCGTAGGGGAATGGCCTCAGGATATCGGGTGGCATAGTCTACTATTACCAAAGATGTACCTGTGTCCTCGTGCAGTCTTTACCAAGGGTTCCACTATGTCCATGGCGATGCGTTCGAAAGGGCACCCCCCGATGATCGGCAGGGGGACCAGAGGGTTTTCGGAAGTGTGCTTTGGGGCAGTGAGTTGACACTCTGGGCAGCTACGACAGTAGTCTTCCACGGCCCTCTCCTCATCCCGGGCCAGTGGAACCGGCGGCGACCCGTTCCTGGGTCTTCACCATTCCCAAGTGCGCCCCCCAACAGGTGGGTGTGGGCCAGCTGAAGAAGCGGTTCCTTGTACCGTCGGGGCAGCAACAATACCTCTCGAAGTTACCCCTGTTGGCGCGACATCTGATACAAAGGTTATCTTAATATGGAAATGGGGGTATTGGCAGTCACTCACCCCGGAAGTAGCTGTCCATCCACCGCTATCACTTGGCTGCGGCAGCTTTCAAATTCGGATCCTCCCCCTGGGCCGTCCCGAATTGTCCCCTCGAAATCGAGAAGGGGAAGGCTGGGCTCCTCCTCCAGTGGTTCCCCAGGGGGTTCGGGTTCCGGTTCCCCCTCCGACTCCGACTCTGGACCCGTAGAGTCGGGTTAGTTAACCGGTGGCGTCCTGGCCGCACAGGCGAGGGGTCGTCCCCGCTCTCTTCTTTGGCCGGCTCGTATCTTTTTTTTCAACTCGTGCCCCCATAGGGCCGTGAACAGCGGACAATCCAGTCCCTTTAGGATAGGTACCGGCAGCTCTGGTACTGCACCCACCATCATCTGGCAGCTCTTGTGGTGTCACGATGTTGGTCTGTCTCCCCCTGGTGGCTGACCTGCTGTACGCCACAATATATACAGTGTTGTAACAACGTGCAAATAGCAAATGGGAAAATAAATAAACATAAATATGGGTTGTATTTACAATGGTGTTTGTTCTTCACTGGTTGCCCTTTTCTTGTGGCAACAGGTCACAAAGCTTGCTGCTGTGATGGCACACTGTGGTATTTCACCCAGTAGATAAGGGAGTTTATCAAAATTGGGTTTGTTTTCGAATTCTTTGTGGATGTCTGCAATCTGAGGGAAGATATGTGTCTTAGGTTAGGAAGTGGTTAGGAAGGTTAGGAAGTGCAGCTCAGTTTCCACCTCATTTTGTGGGCAGTGTGCACATAGCCTGTCTTCTCTTGAGAGCCAGGTCTGCCTACGGCGGCCTTTCTCAATAGCAAGGCTCACTGAGTCTGTACATAGTCAAAGCTTTCCTTGGTTTGGGTCAGTCACAGTGGTCAGGTATTCTGCCACTGTGTACTCTCTGTTTAGAGCCAAATAGCATTCTAGTTTGCTCTGTTTTTTTGTTAATTCTTTCCAATGTGTCAAGTAATTCTCTTTTTGTTTTCTCATGATTTGGTTGGGTCTAATTGTGTTGTTGTTGTCCTGGGGCTCTGTGGGGTCCGTTTGTGTTTGTGAACAGAGCCCCAGGACCAGCTTACTTAGGGGACTCTTCTCCAAGTTAATCTCTCTGTAGGTGATGGCTTTGTTATGGAAGGTTTGGGAATCGCTTCCTTTTAAGTGGTTATAGAATTTAACAGCTCTTTTTCTGGATTTGGATAATTAGCGGGTATCGGCCTAATTCTGCTCTGCATGCATTATTTTGTGTTTTTCGTTGTACACTGAGGATATTTTTTGCAGAATTCTGCATGCAGAGTCTCAATTTGGTGTTTGTCCCATTTTGTAAATTCTTGGTTGGTGAGCGGACCCCAGACCTCACAACCATAAAGGGCAATGGGTTCTATAACTGATTCAAGTATTTTTAGCCAGATCCTAATTGGTATGTCAAATGTTATTTTCCTTTTGATGGCATAGAAGGCCCTTCTTGCCTTGTCTCTCAGATCGTTCACAGCTTTGTGGAAGTTACCTGTGGTACTGATGTTTAGGCCGAGGTGTGTATAGTTTTTTGTGTGCTCTAGGGCAACGGTGTCTAGATGGAATTTGCATTTGTGGTCCTGGCAACTGGACCTTTTTGGAACACCATTATTTTTGTCTTACTGAGATTTACTGTCAGGCCAAAGGTCTGACAGAATCTGTGCAGAAGATCTAGGTGCTGCTGTAGGCCCTCCTTGGTTGGTGACAGAAGCACCAGATCATCAGCAAACAATAGACATTTGACTTCAGATTCTAGTAGGGTGAGGCCGGGTGCTGCAGACTGTTCTAGTGCCCTCGCCAATTCGTTGATATATATGTTGAAGAGGGTGGGGCTTAAACTGCATCCCTGTCTCACCCCACGGCCCTGTGGAAAGAGATATGTGTGTTTTTTGCCAATTTTAACCGCACACTTGTTGTTTGTGTACATGGATTTTATGATGTCGTATGTTTTTCCCCCAACCCCACTTTCCATCAATTTGTATAGCAGACCCACATGCAAAATTGAGTCAAAAGCTTTTGAAATCAACAAAGCATGAGAAGACCTGCCTTTGTTTTGGTTTGTTTGTTTGTCAATTAGGGTGTGCAGGGTGAATACGTGGTCTGTCGTCACGGTAATTTGGTAAAAAGCCAATTTGACATTTGCTCAGTACATTGTTTTCACTGAGGAAATGTAAGAGTCTGCTGTTAATTATAATCCAGAGTATTTTCCCATGGTTGCTGTTGACGCATATCCCACGGTAGTTACTGGGGTCAAATTTGTCTCCTCTTTTTGTGGATTGGGGTGATCAGTCCTTGGTTCCAAATATTGGGGAATATTTCAGAGCTAAGGATGATGTTAAAGAGTTTAAGTATAGCCAATTGGAATTTGTGGTCTGTATATTTTATCATTTCATTGAGGGATACCATCAACACCACAGGCCTTTTGGGTTGGAGGGTTTGTATTTTGTCCTGTAGTTCATTCAATGTAATTGAGAATCCAGTGGGTTCTGGTAGTCTTTAATAGTTAATTCTAAGATTTGCATTTAATCATGTATATTTTTTTGCTGTTTGTTCTTTGTTATAGGGCCAAAAAGATTGGAGAAGTGGTTTACCCATACATCTCCGTTTTGGATAGATTGCTCTTCGTGTTGTTGTTTGTTTAGTGTTTTACAATTTTCCCAGAAGTGGTTATAGTCTATGGATTCTTCAATTACGTTGAGCTGATTTCTGACATGCTTTTCCTTATTTTTTCCATGGTGTATTTCTGTATTGTTTTAATGATTCACCATAGTGAAGGCGTAGGCTCAGGTTTTCTGGGTCTCTATTTTTATGGTTGGATAGATTTCTCAATTTCTTTCTTAGGGTTTTTGCATTCCTTCATCAATCCATTTGTCACTGTTGTTACTTTTCTTCAGTTTTCTGTTAGAGATTTTTAGATTTGATAGGGACGCTGAGAGATCAAATATACTGTTTAGGTTTTCTACTGCCAAGTTTACACCTTCACTATTACAGTGGAACGTTTTGTCCAGGAAGTTGTCTAGAAAGGTTTGAATTTGTTGTTGCCTAATTGTTTTTTGGTAGGTTTCGACACTACTTTCCTTCCATCTATAGCATTTCTTAATATTATTCAGTTCCTTTGGCTTTGATGCCTCATGATTGAGTATTGCTCTGTTCAAGTAGACTGTGATTTTGCTGTGGTCTGATAGGGGTGTCAGTGGGCTGACTGTGAACGCTCTGAGAGACTATGGGTTGAGGTCAGTGATAAAGTAGTCTACAGTACTACTGCCAAGAGATGAGCTATAGGTGTACCTACCATAGGAGTCCCCTCGAAGCCTACCATTGACTATGTACATACCCAGTGTGCGACAGAGCTGCAGGAGTTGTGACCCGTTTCTGTAGGGTATGTTGTCGTAGTTGTGCCTAGGGTGGCATATGGGGGAGGGAATGCTGTCACCTCCAGGTAGGTGTTTGTCCCCCTGTGTGCCGAGGGTGTCAGGTTCTTGTCCAGTTCTGGCATTTAGGTCGCCACAGACTAGTACATGTCCCTGGGTCTGAAATGATTGATTTCCCCCTCCAGGATGGAGAAGCTGTCTTCATTAAAGTATGGGGATTCTAGTGGGGAGATATAGGTATCACACAGGAGGACATTCTTCTCTGTTGAGATCTATTTCCATTTGACTTTCTAGCTAAATGTAAAATGTTCCTGTTTTGATTCATTTAATAGAATGAGTTAGGTCTGCTCTATACCAAATTAAGCATACCCCCTGAGTCCCTTCCCTGTTTCACACCTGGTAGTTTGGTGGATGGGACTACCAGCTCTCTGTAACCTAGAGGGCAACCAGTGGGTCCGTCTCCTCTATATCTTGTTTCTTGTAGGATGACAATGTCTGTATTTCCGATTTCTTTGGTGAAGTCCAGGCTCCTGCTCTTTAAGCCAAAGGCAGATGGCCTTGGATATTCCAGGATGAAATAGTGAAGGCTTTGTGTTCCATAAAAGTGTCTAATGTTGTTGGTCGTGTGGTTTGGCTTCAGGCCAGTAATTGTGAGCAGAGCCTGCTGAGCATCTGGTACATGCCATTTGCTTGGGCTAGTGTAAGAGTGGGGGTTGGGCCTGTTTGCCTGCTCACGGCCTGGGCGTATGTGTGACTTTCATGTTGAGGCCCTCTTTGCGGGAGTGGGGGGCATGGGGTGGGTAGGAGGGGCATAGGTCTGATCTGAGGGGGCCTAAATGGGGTGTGGGCATGGTTGACTTGGGGGGATGTTCATTGGTGGTGGTGGGGGTGTAGATGTGGCTGATGGTGCTGTGGTCTGGATGTAGGTCCTCTCGGCGGGGGTCCTCTATGTGTAGGTCCTCTATGTGTGGGTCTGCGGTTGAGGGCGATATCCTTTAGGATCCGGGCAAAGGTGGGCACTGCTGCCTTGTATAGGTGGACCTGGTCATATGGTAGCAGGGTTGATACACTGGTGCGTTGGGGAAAGTAGAAGAAGCTTTTTCTATCACTCCCTTGAGTGCTGTGGCCACCCTTTCCTGATGTGTTCTCAGGTCGTTTGTGCCTGTGTGTATTATTATGTGGCTGGGTGATCCTAGTTGGTCCTCAGACAGAAGGTCTAGGCGCGCTGGGTGTTTGGACACCAGAGTTTTGGAAAAAGTTTATTTTCTTGTATGTATTTCCCGTTTGAGTCCATAAGGAGTACAATGTGTGGCTTGTGTATGTCCTCAGTGGGTGTGGTGGGGTTCGTCATGAGGGCTATCAGGGTGGCTGACAGAGGGGTGCTCAGAGGGCTTAGGGTTCTTCATTTGTTTGTCTGGCTGTGATGTCGAGGCTATGGTCAGGGTCTAAGGTGTACTGTTCTGCTGCGGTGTCGGAGACTTTGGCCAGGATCTGAGGTGAGCTGTTCTGCTGGCTTCTCTGCGGTGTTGGCCAGCTCCCTAATGGGTTGTTCTCTGTCACCCGTCATCATTCTCACCTTCTCCTCCAGCACTCTGATCCCTCTCCTCTAGTGCTCTGTTCTTCTCCAGCTCCAGCTCTTTCTCCTGTTGATGTTGTCTCACCACAGTCCAGAGTGCAGATATGTCTCTCTCTACCTCCAGCTCTCCAGGTCTAGTTAAGGGGGTGTTGTTGTGTCTGGGTCTGTGCTGACTGGAGTGTGTTCACCTGCTGTTCCAGCTCCACCTGCCTTACCTCCAGCTGGGTGAATTTATCCTTAATTTCAATGAGGGAGTAGTACTCTGTGCTGGGAAGTTGACTTTCTGCTTGGGGTTGCTCTGTGGGGTTATTTAATGAAGAGGTCTGGTCTGACCCGCTCGGGGTGGGGGTATCTTTCTCAAGGGAGAGCATCTCCTGCTGAGCTATTTATTTGATTAGGTGAAAGTCCAACTGGAACTGTTTGGTGTTGCCCTGTACCAATACTGTTCCAGATTTATAGAGATTTATATTAGATGACTCAGAGTCCTCGTTGTCTAGTATCCTGAGTTTCCACCCCATCGTTCTAACACCCCCCATAAGGTTGCTTATGTTCCCATTTTAATAAAGTCTGCAAAAGTGTCTCCTGATTTCCCATAAGGAGCTTCATTTTGTACTCTTCGTGTCTTATCATTCTTTACATTCAGAGGGTACTGTATTTTAATGACCTCTGAACAGCGGGGGGTGCTTCTAAGGCCTCTCCATTTGGTTGGGGTAGACTGTGCGACTCTCCTGCCATTGTTGGGCTCAAGGGCTTTGACACCTCTCACTTCACACGTCAGTGCTAATTGAAGTTGTATCTCTTTGTACTAGCAAGCTTGGTAGCCTTAGCATTCAGTCTTTATAAAGTAAAATATATCATTGTAATGTATTTTTCTTCTTGGTTTTTGAAAGTAAAAAATAGCTTGTCCTCGCTCTCTCTCTCTCTCTCTCTCTCTCTCTCTCTCTCTCTCTCTCTCTCTCTCTCTCTCTCTCTCTCTCTCTCTCTCTCTCTCTGTCTCTGTCTCTGTCTCTGTCTCTCTCTGTCTCTCTCTCTTTCTCTCTCTCATTCTCTCTCTCTCTCTCTCTCTCTCTCTCTCTCTCTCTCTCTCTCTCTCTCTCTCTCTCTCTCTCTCTCTCTGTCTGTCTGTCTGTCTGTCTCTCACTCAATTCAATTCAATTCAATTCATTTACATTTACATTTACGTCATTTAGCAGACGCTCTTATCCAGAGTGACTTACAAATTCAATTCAATAGACTTTATGTGACACTCTGGCTCCATGGACTTTGATTATTGAGCCAGGGTTGTTCATTTTCTTTTGGGTGTATTTCTATGTTGGTTTCTAGGTGTTCATTTCTATGTTGTGGTGGTTCTTGATTATTCATGTGACTCCCAATCGGAGGTAACGAGTGACAGCTGTCGGCTCGTTATCTCTGATTGGGAGCCATATTTAAACTGTTGTGGTTGCACTGTGTTTTTGTGGGTTTTTGTTCCGTTTTCGGTCGTTTGTACCGTGGACTTCATTTGAGTCGTCTTTTGTTTTGTATTTGGTTACTTTGATTAATAAAGTCATGTTTCTTGGACACGTTGCGCCTTGGTCATACTTGGACGACATAGACGACCGTGACACTTTATTGACATGGCAAGTAAAATTACTTACATTGTCAAAGTATACGTATAACAAAAATGGTGGGACCAACAGCAATAGTAGTAGTGGAAATGGGATTACCATTAATAGCAACTATAACAACAATATAAATGAGAATAACAATACATTAAAGCAATAGCTGTAGACCAGTCTCAACATGACTGAGAAGACACATTAAATCGGTATGAAAGCCAAAACAAAACAGGAAATATTATTGACATTACATTACACTTTTTCACATTTTGGCTTTTCACCCAATAAATATTTGATTTTTTTCTTCCTCTTTTATAGTTTCAAATTCTTTGTACTGAATGATAATTTTGGGAAAGAA
>NW_025534068.1:250000-260000 GCF_020615455.1 Coregonus clupeaformis
TTAGTGTCCTATAAGTTCTCGTTGTGTTTGTCTAGTGTTGTGTGTGATTGTTTTTCACTGTCGTGCGTTTAGCTATTGATTATACAGTTTGGTCGGTTGAGCTGCTCTCCATTTCTGTGTGTTGGAGTATATTGTCGTGCGTGTTTGTGCGCCCGCTTTATTTCGCCTGCGTGCGGAGTTTCGCCTCTGGGCATTTGTTTTCGTGCTGTGTTTTGTTTGCAAACAACTAAAGTCTTTTGGACTTACTTTGTGCGTCCTGCGTCTGATTCCACCACCAACCCACCTACAGCTAACTGACAGAATCACACCATACTCGATGGAATCAGCAGGAGCCGCAGCAGCACAGGCGACGTTGGAGGACAGGGTCCTCGAACAGAATGACCAGATCCTGCGGATGGGGTCCGCACTGCAGGAGGTGATCACCACCATCCGAGGCTGGGAGACCCGAGGACTCCTCCACCCGCATCCTCCCTGCCCGCACCATCGGCCACTCAGCCCATTCCCGCTCCGGAACGCAGAGGAGTTCGACTCTCAGCTCCCGAGGGCCTACGATGGGACCGCGGCCGGGTGTCAGGGATTCCTTCTCCAGGTGGAGCTTTACCTGGCCACCGTGCACCCGGCGCCCTCGGGACACGGGCGTGTCCGCCCTGATCTCCTGCCTTTCCGGGGAAGGCGTTGGAATGGGCCAGCGCAGAGTGGAGGAGAATCGACGCTAACACCATCACCTACGACGAGTTCTCCCGCCGCTTCAGGGCGGTGTTTGACTCATCCCCGGGCGCGGGGAGCGTCTGGTCTGCCTCAGGCAGGGGAAGAGGAGTGCCCAGGAGTTCGCTTGGAGTTCCGTACCTAGCCGGCGGATGCAGGGTGGAATGAGCGGGCTCTCATCGATCACTACCGATGTAGTCTACGCGAGGATGTCCGTAGGGAGCTGGCCTGTAGGGACACCAGCCTCTCGTTCGACCAGTTGGTCGACATGTCCATCAGGCTGGATACCCTGCTAGCTACCCGTGGACGTTCCGGAGGTCCGTCCATTTCACCCTCCAGCGCCTCCGAGCCGTGCCCCATGGAGCTCGGGGCGCTGGCGCTAGGACAGGAGGGGGTCGGCTTACGAGGGGGTCCATCTCCTGCACCAACTGTGGTCGGGGAGGACACACCGCGGCTAAGTGCTGGGGATGGCCTCCTCGGGGAGAGGACGACAGGTCCCGCACTGGGAGTCCTTCCAGGTGAGTGGCGCCCCACTCACCCAGAGCTCTCTGTTGCACATTTCTGTATATCTGTCGTTTTCCACAGGTAGCACCTCATTCCCAGCATAAGGCGCTGGTAGATTCAGGCGCGGCTGGGAATTTTGTTGATAAGAAGTTTTGTTTAGCCTTAGGGATTCCCCTTCTCCCTGTTGACGTTCCCTTCCCGTTCATGCCCTAGATAGCCGTCCGTTGGGTGCGGGCTTGATCAGGGGAGGTCACTGCGCCACTTAGGATGTGTGCGCAGGGGGGTCATCAGGAGATGATCCAGCTATTTCTGATCGACTCGCCTGCGTATCCGGTGGTGCTGGGCATGCCCTGGTTGAGTACCCATAACCCATCTATTTCGTGGCAGGAGAGGGCTCTGATGGAGTGGTCTGCCCAGTGTGTGGGTCGATGTTTAGGCGTTTCCATAGGGGCTACCTCGGTGGAGAGTCCAAACCAGGTGCCCGCATTGCACGTTCCCCTGAGTATGGGGATTTGGCTATTGTGTTCAGTAAGTCGAGGGCGACGCAGTTGCCTCCCCATAGGCAGGGAGATTGTGCGATAGACCTCCAGGCAGGAGCTGCGCTCCCACGGAGCCATGTGTATCCTCTGTCTCAGGAGGAGAAGAGAGCTATGGAGACGTACATAGACGAATCTCTGAGACAAGGATACATACGGCCCTCCACTTCCCCCTGCGTCCTCGAGTTTCTTTTTGTGAAGAAAAAGGATGGAGGATTACGCCCGTGCATTGATTACCGTGGTCTCAATCAGATCACGGTGAAGTACAGTTATCCACTCCCGCTGATTGCGACCATGACGGAGTCATTGCAGGGGGCGCGTTTCTTCACTAAATTAGATCTCAGGAGCGGCGTACAACTTGGTGCGCATTAGGGGGCGATGAATGGAAGACAGCCTTTAAACCACCTCGGGCCATTACGAGTATCTTGTCATGCCATACGGGTTGATGAACGCTCCTTCAGTTTTCCAATCATTCGTGGATGAGATCTTCAGGGACATGCAGGGGCAGGGGGGTGGTCGGTACATCGATGACATTCTCGTGTACTCGCCTACCGAGTCGAGCATGTGGCCCTGGTGCGCCGAGTGTTGCGGAGACTGTTGGAGCACGACCTGTTGTCAAGGCAGAGAAGTGTCTGTTCTTCCAGGAGTCGGTCTCCTTTTTGGGTTATCAGTTGTCTGCGTCAGGGGTGAAGATGGAGGTAGACCGGGTGTCAGCCGTGCGTAATTGGCAAACGCCAACTACTGTGAAGGAGGTGCAGCAGTTTTTGGGGGTTTGCGATATTACCGGAGGTTTATCCGGGGGTTTTGGACAGGTGGCAGCTCCCATAACGTCTCTTTTGAAGGGGTGGTCCGTGCGTCTGCAGTGGTCAGCCGAGGCGGACAGGGCGTTTGGGGAGGCTGAAGGACCCTGTTTACCTCGGCTCCGGTGCTGGCGCATCCGGATCCTCTTTGCCATTTCAGGTAGAGGTGGACGCGTCAGAGGCCGGTATAGGAGCCGTGCTGTCGCACCGGTCCGGCGCGCCACCTAAACTCCGCCCCTGTGCTTTTTATTCCAAGAAGCTCAGTCCGGCGGAGCGAAACTATGACGTGGGGACAGGGAGCTGTTAGCCGTGGTACAGGCCCTAAAGGTGTGGAGGCACTGGCTTGAGGGGCTCAACACCCTTTCCTCATTTTGACGGACCACCGTAACCTGGAGTACATCCGGGCAGCGAGGAGGCTGAACCCTCGCCAGGCGAGGTGGAATATGTTTTTGACCGGTTCACATTTAAGATCACGTACATCCCTGGGTCACAGAACGGTAAGGCAGACGCACTGTCTCGGCGGTATGACACGGAGGAGAGGTCCGTGGAGCCCACTCCCCATACTGCCGGAGTCTTGTCTGGTGGCACCCGGTAGTGTGGGAGGTCGATGCTGAACTCGGCCGGGCGTTGCGCACCGACCCTAGTCCACCTCAATGCCCGGAGGGTCGGAAGTACGTTCGCTCGAGGTTCGGGATCGATTGATCTATTGGGCTCACACGTCACCCTCCTCTGGACACCCTGGTATCGGCCGGACAGTGCACTGTCTTAGTACCAAGTACTGGTGGCCCACGTTGGCGAGGGATGTGAGGGTTTATGTTTCCTCCTGCTCGGTGTGCGCCCAGTGTAAGGCGCCTAGACATCTGCCTAGGGGTAAGTTACTACCCCTGCCCGTTCCCACAACGACCATGGTCTCACCTCTCGGTGGATTTCCTCACTGACCTTCCTCCTTCACAGGGGAATACCACTATACTGGTCGTTGTGGACCGGTTTTCTAAGGCCTGTCGTTTGCTCCCTATGCCGGGGCCTTCCTACTGCCCTGCAAACCGCGAAGCACTATTCACCCATGTGTTCGGCACTACGGGTACCCGAGGATATTGTGTCTGATCGAGGTCCCCAATTTACCTCCAGAGTCTGGAGAGCTTTTATGGAGCGGTTGGGGGTCTCGGTGAGCCTCACCTCGGGGTTACCACCCGGAGAGTAATGGGCAGGTGGAACGCGTGAACCAGGATGTGGGTAGGTTTCTTAGAACATACTGCCAGGACCGGCCGGAGGAGTGGGCAGTCGTTCCCTGGGCCGAGATGGCCCAGAATTCCCTACGCCATTCCTCCACTAACCTAACCCCTTTTCAATGTGTGTGTTAGGTTACCAGCCGGTTCTGGCACCTTGGCAGCAGAGCCAGATCGAGGCTCCTGCGGTGGATGAGTGGGCGCGGCGCTCGGAGGAGACATGGAACGCTGCACACGTCCACCTGCAGCGGGCCCTCCGACGTCATAAGGCGAGCGCCGATCTCCACCGCAGTGAGGGACCGGTGTACGCACCTGGTGATCGAGTCTGGCTCTCTACCAGAAACCTGCCCCTCCGCCTGCCCTGTCGGAAACTGGGTCGGCGGTTTGTAGGGCCATTTAAAGTCCTGAGAAGGTTGAGGTGTGTTACAAATTACAACTACCTGTTGAGTATAAGAGTATTAACCCCTCGTTCCATGTGTCTCTTCTCAGGCCGGTGGTAGCTGGCCCACTCCAAGAAAGTGAAATCAGGGAGACTCCTCCGCCCACATTGGACATCGAGGGGGCACCGGCGTACTCCGTGCGGTCCATCTTGGATTCGAGACGTCGGATGGGGGTCTCCAATATCTAGTGGAGTGGGGGGGTACGGCCCGGAGGAACGGTGCTGGGTGCCGAGGAGAGACATTTTGGACCCGTCTCTCTGACGGAATTCCATCGTGGGCACCCGACGCACCCTGCTCCGCGTCCTCCTGGTCGTCCCCGAGGCCGGAGTCGAGCGCACGTCTGGAGCCCGCGTCAAGGGGGGTACTGTCACGGTTTCGGCCGAGGCTGCCTCTCTTCCTTGCTCGGGCAGGCTTCGGCGTTCGTCGTCTCCGGAATACTAGCTGCCACCGTTGCATGTTTCTATGTTCGTTTGCTTTTGTCTGATTGTTGTACACCTGTTACCGTTTAGTGTAATTAGTGTCCTATAAGTTCTCGTTGTGTTTGTCTAGTGTTGTGTGTGATTGTTTTTCACTGTCGTGCGTTTAGCTATTGATTATACAGTTTGCTCGGTTGAGCTGCTCTCCATTTCTGTGTATTGGAGTATTTTGTCGCGCGTATTTTGTGCGCCCGCTTTATTTCGCCTGCGTGCGGAGTTTCTCGCCTCTGGGCATTTGTTTTCGTGCTGTGTTTTGTTTGCAAACAACTAAAGTCTTTTGGACTTACTTTGTGCGTCCTGCGCCTGATTCCACCACCACACCCACCTACAGCTACACTGACAGGCAGCATGAGTGAAGGAGGCTTTGTTGCGAAATAGGAAGCCGATTCTAGATTTAACTTTGGATTGGAGATTCTTTATGTGAGTCTGGAAGTTGAGTTTACAGTCTAAGCAGACCAGGACATTGAGACCAATGGTGACTTCAAACACTTACAGAGTTTGATGGCTGTGATAGGAGAAAACTGAGGATGGATCAATAACATTGTAGTTACTCCACAATACTAACCTAAATGACAGAGTGAAAAGAAGGAAGCCTGTACAGAATAAAAAATATTCCAAAACATGCATCCTGTTTGCAATAAGGCACTAAAGTAAAACTGCGGAAAATGTGCCAAAGAAATTAACTTCATGTCCTGAATACAAAGCGTTATGTTTGGGGCAAATCCAACACAACACATCACTGAGTAACACCCTTCATATTTTCAATTATGGTGGTGGATACATCATGTTATGGGTATTCTTGTCATCAGCAAGGACCAGGGAGTTTTTTTGGGATAAAAAGAAACGGAATAGAGCTAAGCACAAGCAAAATCCTAGAGGAAAATCTGATTCAGTCTGCTTTCCAACAGACACTAGGAGATGAATTCACCTTTCAGCAAGACAATAACCTGAAACACAAGGCCAAATATATACTGGAGTTGCCTACCAAGACAACATTGAATGTTCCTGAGTGGCCTAGTTACAGTTTTGACTTAAATCGGCTTGGAAATCCATGGCAAGACTTGAAAATGGCTGTCTAGCAATGATCAACAACCAACATGACAGAGCTTGAAGAATTTCAAAAGAATAATGTGCAAATATTGTACAATCCAGGTGTGCAAAGCTCTTAGAGACTTACCCAGAAAGATTCCCCAGCTGTAATCTCTGCCAAAGGTGATTCTAACATGTATTGACTCCAGTGGTGTAAAGTACTTAAGTAAAAATACCCCCAAAAACTACTTGAGTAGTACTTTAAAGTATCCGTACTTTGCTATTTATCTTTTACTTTTACTTCACTACATTCCTAAAGAAAATTATGTACTTTTTACTCCATACATTACCCTGACACACAAAAGTACTTGTTACATTTTGAATGCTTAGCGGGAAAGGAAAATGGTGCAATTCCCGCACTTATCAAGAGAACATCACAGGTCATCCCTACTGCCTCTGATCTGGCGGACTCACTAAACACAAATGCTTCGTTTGTAAATTATGTCTAAGTGTTGGAGCGTGCCCCTGGCTATCCGTAAATAAAATAAACTAGAAAATAGGGCCGTCTGGTTTGCTTAATATAAGTCATTTTTAATTATTTATACTTTTACTTTTGATACTTAAGTATATTTAAAATCAAATACTTTTACACTTTTACTCAAGTAGTATTTTACTGGGTGACTTTCACTTTTACTTGAGTAATTTTATTTTAACTAAAGTAAGAAAAT
The DNA here is from genome assembly GCF_020615455.1 of Coregonus clupeaformis. Lineage (NCBI taxonomy): Eukaryota > Metazoa > Chordata > Actinopteri > Salmoniformes > Salmonidae > Coregonus > Coregonus clupeaformis. The sequence continues at coordinate 256,445 of NW_025534068.1, forward strand.
TGGGTACTTTTTCCACCACTGACTGACTCAGGGGTGTGAATAATTATGTAAATGAGATATTTCTGTATTTTATTTTCAATACATTAGCACATTTTTTTTATAAAAACGCATTTTCATTTGTCATTATGGGGTATTGTGTGTAGATGGGTGAGAAAAAACATATTTAATCCATTTTGAATTCAGGCTGTAACACAACAAAATGTGGAATAAGTCAAGGGATATGAATACCTTCTGAAGGCACTGTATGTGTCGATGTTACACCCCTGATGTACGTAGCTATGGCGATAGCTGACTGGAGCTCTAGAACTGTTATTGAACCCTGTTGTCCTGGTGATGATCCCATTGCCACGACAACCGCCTGGAAACCAGATGGATCAGAATACTTCATTATTAAATTATGAATATCAATTAAACTGTGTGTATGCATGTGTATATCTGTGTGTTTGTGTGTGTGTGTGTGTGTGCATGTGTGAGTTCCATTATTAAATTACGCATATTAATATGAATCGGACAGGAAAGAGGTAATTATATCTCAGTGGTAGTTAGCATGATGTTGATAGATGAAAGGATATGGTGTGGGTGTGTGTGGGTTTGTTCGTGTGTGTGTGTGTGTGTGTTTGTTCGTGTGTGTGTGTGTGTGTGTGTGTTTGTTCGTGTGTGTGTTCTTTTTCATTGGGGAAAGGGCGGTGGATTTATCTTAATTAGGATCTCAGACCCGCTCAGTAGAAAGGTAAACCCCTCCACTGGGGTTACACACACACTCACACACACACACACACACACACACACACACACACACACACACAAGAGAGAGAGAGAGAGTGTGCATGATCATATTCAGTGTTACTTAGCTAATCTCTTCCTTCTGTTCACACCTGCTAGCATTCATGCATACTTAGCACATTAGCATTCATGCAGTTCTACCATATAAAATATGCTAACAACCATTAGCAGACTTAGCACGTTCGCTTCCATGCAGTTCTACCATTTAAATCTTGCCAACAGCCATTGGCATACCAGAAAACACAAACAATTAAATATGTGTTTTAAAAAGCCAATTCTCACGTTCACACTAGGTGCTTTTTTTGAGTTTCCTCGGGGGAACAGTTGTTTTGAAGATAATATTGTGTTATTTCGCCTAAGATGATGGTCTGATTGTTGTGAATTAAATAGCATCTAAAAGTGTAGTTGTGTTTTTAGTTGCTGTGTTTTTTGGATCGAAGAGCATAACATTCTTAAAGGTTTTCTATCGTTCACCCACCCACGTACACACGCACACACCCACGTACACACGCACACACCCACGTACACACGCACACACACCACGTACACACGCACACACCACGTACACACGCACACACCCACGTACACACGCACACACCACGTACACACGCACACACCCACGTACACACGCACACACCCACGCACACGTACACACGCACACACCACGACACACGCACACGCGCACACATACACACGCACACACCCACGTACACACGCACACACCCACGTACACACGCACACACCACGTACACACGCACACACCCACGTACACACGCACACACCCACGTACACACGCACACACACCACGCATGCTACACGCACACACCCACGTACACACGCACACACCACGTACACACGCACACACCCACGTACACACGCACACACCCACGTACACACGCACACACCACGTACACACGCACACACCACGTACACACGCACACACCACGTACACACGCACACACCACGTACACACGCACACACCACGTACACACGCACACACCCACGTACACACGCACACACCACGTACACACGCACACACCCACGTACACACGCACACACCACGTACACACGCACACACCCACGTACACACGCACACACCCACGTACACACGCACACACACACTCGTTTTTAAGTGAATGTGACTATCAGGCAGTGGTAAGTGATTCGTTAAGTGTCCTGCTGTGTTAATCACCCTCCTGTGACATCACTAACGAGGGTATGTAATTAATGCTCCTCTAATTGCACACTGCTGGCCAATCAGGCTGCTCGCTCCTGTGGTGAATTTGCATAATTAGAACACAAGACATTCTGGGAGTCTCCTGGGCAGTAGGTGGGTTAGTCTCCTCTCCTCTCTTTCCCTCCTCTCCAATGGGAAGACTTAAGAACATTGACAAAACAACTGGCTAGAATGTTCAGAGCTGTTCTGTTCTATAATCTCTGTCGTGTAAGTGTAAACAGATAGTTGACAGGACTTAGTTCATATCTCAAAGGTTTCCGCATGTATTAACAACAACCCGAGAGAGAGGAATGAAAAGCTTTCTGAATCCTCTGCTTCCTAAGCCTTAAATAGGCTAAACCGTGTACGGCAGAGGACCGTAACAGATAGGCAGAAAGTTAGAAGAACACTAAATCCAGTGTCTGTCTGTGCTTCTTCCCAAGTCTGTGAGAAAGACAATACCGAGACGTTACAAAGACTGACCCATTTTCTGAACTAATTCTCCATGCATGTTCCATTGATGTATTTAGATCGTTTACATGTTTTCCCTGCGTCAGAGCTTGTTTGAAAACCGTCACAAACCTTGTTAAGGAGACACTCTCTGGCACACGGTGGACACGTCCCAATTGGCTCGCTATTGCCTATAGAGTGCAGGACTACCTCATGGTCCCTGGTAAAAAAGTAGTGCACGACTACTCCATGGTCCCTGGTAAAAAGTAATGCACTACTGCTCCATGGTCCCTGGTAAAAAGTAGTGCAATACTACTCCATGGTCCCTGGTAAAAAGTAGTGCACTACTACTCCATGGTCCCTGGTAAAAGTAGTGCACTACTACTCCATGGTCCCTGGTAAAAGCAATGCACTACTACTCCATGGTCCCTGGTAAAAAGTAGTGCACTACTACTCCATGGTCCCTGGTAAAAAGGAATGCACTACTACTCCATGGTCCCTGGTAAAAAGCAGTGCACTACTACTCCATGGTCCCTGGTAAAAAGTGATGCACTACTACTCCATGGTCCCTGGTAAAAAGTAGTGCACTACTACTCCATGGTCCCTGGTAAAAAGTAATGCACTACTACTCCATGGTCCCTGGTAAAAAGTAATGCACTACTACTCCATGGTCCCTGGTAAAAAGTAATGCACTACTACTCCATGGTCCCTGGTAAAAAGTGATGCACTACTACTCCATGGTCCCTGGTAAAAAGTAGTGCACTACTACTCCATGGTCCCTGGTAAAAAGTAATGCACTGTAAAGGGTGTTGGAGTAGAGCGAGAAGTTAGGTGGTTTTAGAGGAGCAAGGGGAGGGGCTTGTTGCTTCACATCACCGGTATCACTGTGGGGATTAGTGTTTTGGTAATGAGGATTACCGCGGCGACCGACCAGTGGAAGGAGACTAAGCCGAACGACAACAGCGTCGTCAAACCGATTTTGGTGTCCTGTTTTCCAATTTAGACGGATTAGCACACAATGTGGCTGTAATTACCGTTGTTTCACACATTCGCACACTGTAGACACTGTTTCTGACTGTAGAAACCAATGGTAGACCTGGCTTTTTC
>NW_025534068.1:265000-287301 GCF_020615455.1 Coregonus clupeaformis
GACAGAGAGAATGAGACAAACGGAGAGATGGAGAAGGAGGAGGGCGAGAGAGCTCCTGTAATTAAGCAGTTAATCACATCTGGCTTGGTGATTAGCTTGAGGGGGATTGGGTACACACACACACACACAGACACACAGACACACACACACACACACACACACACACACACACCCTCCTAGTGCCTGAGTCGTTGTGTACACTTCAGACAAGCGTTTAGTGAAATGGAAGCTAATTTTCTCTGTCTGCATTAAGGCATTCATTTAGTTTGGGTTAGCTAACCGCTAGCTCATTAACAACGTAATTAATTCACTGACATCCAAAATGATGATGTCTCACAGAAAATGATCTCTTGATAACCGGAGAGTGGGAGGGCATGGAACGACAGATTGAGAGAGGGAGAGAAGTGAGAAGAGAGAGAGAATGATGATGGAATCATATTTAGAAAGAAAAACGTCATTAATTAATTTTGTCGGCAGTGATGATCTGTGTCAATCTGTTAACTAGAGAGAGAGAGAGAGGGGAGGAAGAGGGTAGAGGACATAGGAAATAGGGGAGAGAGAGAGAGAGAGAGAGAGAGAGAGAGAGAGAGAGAAGAGAGAGAGAGAGAGAGAGAGAGAGAGAGAGAGAGAGAGAGAGAGAGAGAGAGAGAGAGGGAGGAGAAGAGGACAGAGAGTGAAAATGTAATTTATGAGAGATGACAGAGGAAGGGTTTATGGGTTTGGCAGGAGGCAGAAGATTAGGGTCAAAATCACTTCTCTTAATTTTCCATTCAGTTAAGTTATTTAAATTTGAGAGATGGAGGAAGGGGTGGATAGAGGGAGGGGTGGAGGGACTGTAAGTGTCTGATCTTGTTTAGAGGGAGGGATGGATAGAGGGAGGGGTGGAGGGACTGTAAGTATCTCATCTTGTTTATGGTATCAGTGGCACGATGATTAAAACGTTTGGGTCTTGTTAAGATGGGGACATATTTAGATGTGGCACACAGTATGTCTTATGTTTGAGGGGGGGTGAGCAGAGTTAGATGTCGCAAACAGTATGTCTCCGGTTCGTGGGGAGGGATTATATAGGCGTCGCACACAGTGGATATCTAGATAGAGAGGGGCAGATTTAGGCTTCCCACCCAGTGGATATCTAGTTAGAGAGGGGCAGATTTAGGCTTCCCACCCAGTGGATATCTAGATAGAGAGGGGCAGATTTAGGCTTCCCACCCAGTGGATATCTAGTTAGAGAGGGGGCAGATTTAGGCTTCCCACCCAGTGGATATCTAGTTAGAGAGGGGGGCAGATTTAGGCTTCCCACCCAGTGGATATCTAGTTAGAGAGGGGGCAGATTTGGGCTTCCCACCCAGTGGATATCTAGTTAGAGAGGGGGCAGATTTAGGCTTCCCACCCAGTGGATATCTAGTTAGAGAGGGCAGATTTAGGCTTCCCACCCAGTGGATATCTAGTTAGAGAGGGGGCAGATTTAGGCTTCCCACCCAGTGGATATCTAGTTAGATAGGGGCAGATTTAGGCTTCCCACCCAGTGGATATCTAGTTAGAGAGGGGCAGATTTAGGCTTCCCACCCAGTGGATATCTAGTTAGAGATGGGCAAAATTTAGGCTTCCACCCAGTGGATATCTAGTTAGAGGGGGCAGATTCAGGCTTCCCACCCAGTGGATATCTAGTTAGAGAGGGGGCAGATTTAGGCTTCCCACCCAGTGGATATCTAGTTAGAGAGGGGAAGATTTAGGCTTCCCACCCAGTGGATATCTAGTTAGAGAGGGGCAGATTTAGGCTTCCCACCCGGTGGATATCTAGTTAGAGAGGGGCAGATTTAGGCTTCCCACAAGGTGGATATCTAGTTAGAGAGGGGCAGATTTAGGGCTTCCCCACCCAGTGGATATCTAGTTAGAGAGGGGCAGATGTAGGCTTCCCACCCAGTGGATATCTAGTTAGAGAGGGGCAGATTTAGGCTTCCCACCCAGTGGATATCTAGTTAGAGAGGGGCAGATTTAGGCTTCCCACCCAGTGGATATCTAGTTAGAGAGGGGCAGATTTAGGCTTCCCACCCAGTGGATATCTAGTTAGAGAGGGGCAGATTTAGGCTTCCCACCCAGTGGATATCTAGTTAGAGAGGGCAGATTTAGGCTTCCCACCCAGTGGATATCTAGTTGAGAGGGGCAGATTTAGGCTTCCCACCCAGTGGATATCTAGTTAGAGAGGGGCAGATTTAGGCTTCCCACCCAGTGGATATCTAGTTAGAGAGGGGCAGATTTAGGCTTCCCACCCAGTGGATATCTAGTTAGAGAGGGGCAGATTTAGGCTTCCCACCCAGTGGATATCTAGTTAGAGAGGGGCAGATTTAGGCTTCCCACCCAGTGGATATCTAGTTAGAGAGGGGCAGATTTAGGCTTCCCACCCGGTGGATATCTAGTTAGAGAGGGGCAGATTTAGGCTTCCCACAAGGTGGATATCTAGTTAGAGAGGGGCAGATTTAGGCTTCCCACCCAGTGGATATCTAGTTAGAGAGGGGCAGATGTAGGCTTCCCACCCAGTGGATATCTAGTTAGAGAGGGGCAGATTTAGGCTTCCCACCCAGTGGATATCTAGTTAGAGAGGGGCAGATTTAGGCTTCCCACCCAGTGGATATCTAGTTAGAGAGGGGCAGATTTAGGCTTCCCACCCAGTGGATATCTAGTTAGAGAGGGGCAGATTTAGGCTTCCCACCCAGTGGATATCTAGTTAGAGAGGGGCAGATTTAGGCTTCCCACCCAGTGGATATCTAGTTAGAGAGGGGCAGATTTAGGCTTCCCACCCAGTGGATATCTAGTTAGAGAGGGGCAGATTTAGGCTTCCCACCCAGTGGATATCTAGTTAGAGAGGGGCAGATTTAGGCTTCCCACCCAGTGGATATCTAGTTAGAGAGGGGCAGATTTAGGCTTCCCACCCAGTGGATATCTAGTTAGAGAGGGGCAGATTTAGGCTTCCCACCCAGTGGATATCTAGTTAGAGAGGGGCAGATTTGAGGCTTCCCCACCCAGTGGATATCTAGATAGAGAGGGGGCAGATTTAGGGCTTCCCACCCAGTGGATATCTAGTTAGAGAGGGGCAGATTTAGGCTTCCCACCCAGTGGATATCTAGTTAGAGAGGGGCAGATTTAGGCTTCCCACCCAGTGGATATCTAGTTTGAGAGAGGCTTATTTAGTTGTCACACACAGTGTCTCAAGTTTGAGGGGTGGGGGGCAGATTTAGATGTCGCACCCGTTGTGTCTCTGTGGTAAATTTGATTACGTTTGGCAGGATGTGATGGTCCGACGGTGAACAGGTGCCCCTCACAGCAGAGAAACAGAGGAGATTTGTTCCTCCCTACAGTAAAGCACTTTCTATCTGTCCCTCTCTCTCTCTCTCTCTCTCTCTCTCTCTCTCTCTCTCTCTCTCTCTCTCTCTCTCTCTCTCTCTCTCTCTCTCTCTCTCTCTCTCTCTCTCTCTCTCTCTCTCTCTCTCTCTCTCTCTCTCTCTCTCTCTCTCTCTCTCTCTCCTCTCTCTCTCTCTCTCTCCCTCTCTCTCTCTCTCTCTCTCTCTCTCTCTCTCTCTCTCTCCCTCTCTCTCTCTCTCTCTCTCTCTCTCTCTTTCCCTCCCCCTCTCATACCTCTCTCCGTATATTTCTGATTGTAATAAGCCCAGTTTATTGTCAGTAGGAGTTGGCAAGGTGGCCTAGTAGCATACTGTCCCCTCCTCTCATCTGTTCTGTTCCATCCATCCCTCTGTCCTCTCAATCCTGCTATTTGACTTTCTCTGACCTTCTCCCCCTCCCTGTCCTCTCTTCTCCCCCTCCCTGTCCTCTCTTCTCCCCCTCCCTGTCCTCTCTTCTCCCCCTCCCTGTCCTCTCTTCTCCCCCTCCCTGTCCTCTCTTCTCCCCCTCCCTGTCCTCTCTTCTCCCCCTCTCTGTCCCCTCTTCTCCCCCTCCCTGTCCTCTCTTCTCCCCCTCCCTGGCCTCTCTTCTCCCCCTCTCTGTCCTCTGTTCTCCCCTCCCTGTCCCTTCTTCCCCCCTCTCTGTCCCCTCTTCTCCCCCTCCCTGTCCCCTCTTCTCCCCCTCCCTGTCCCCTCTTCTCCAACCTCCCTGTCCCCTCTTCTCCCCCTCCCTGTCCTCTCTTCTCCCCCTCCCTGTCCCCTCTTCTCCCCCTCCCTGTCCTCTCTTCTCCCCCTCCCTGTCCCTTCTTCCCCCTCTCTGTCCCCTCTTCTCCCCCTCCCTGTCCCCCTCTTCTCCCCTCCCTGTCCCCTCTTCTCCCCCTCCCTGTCCCCTCTTCTCCCCCTCCCTGTCCTCTCTTCTCCCCTCCCTGTCCCCTCTTCTCCCACTCCCTGTCCTCTCTTCTCCCCTCCCTGTCCCCTCTTCTCCCCCTCTCTGTCCCTTCTTCCCCCCCTCCCTGTCCTCTCTTCTCCCCCTCTCTGTCCCCTCTTCTCCCCCTCTCTGTCCCTTCTTCCCCCCTCCCTGTCCCCTCTTCTCCCCCCTCTGTCCCTTCTTCCCCCCCCTGCTCTCTTCTCCCCTCCCTGTCCCCTCTTCTCCCCCTCTCTGTCCCTCTTCTACACCTCCCTGTCCTCTCTTGCGCCATTGATATTGACGTAATCGTTTTCAAGTTTTCAAAACAAAAAAGAGAGATAAAAACTCTCAGAAAAGAGATTGCGTATGTTTGGCAGAATGTGTCAATTGAAAAGACGATCTGTGTTAAAATGTTTTATTCTGAAACGCTGTCTAGAAGAGGACTACTGTTTAACAGTAAACAACATGTGTTACCTATCACCCACACGCACACACAGACACACACACACACACGCACACATGCAGACACACACACACACACAGGCACACACACACGCACACACAGACACACACACGCACACATGCAGACACACACACACACACAGGCACGCACACACGCACACACACACACAGACACACACACACACACACGCACACATGCATGTGCGTGTGTGTGTGTGTCTGTGTCGTGTGTGTGTGTGTGTGTGTGTGTGTGTGTGTGTGTCTGTGTCTGTGTGTGTGTGTGTGTGTGTGTGTGTGTGTGTGTGTCTGTGTCTGTGTGTGTGTGTGTGTGTGTGTCTGTGTCTGTGTGTGTGTGTGTGTGTGTGTGTCTGTGTCTGTGTGTGTGTGTGTGTGTGTGTGTGTGTGTGTGTGTGTGTGTGTGTCTGTCTGTGTGTGTGTGTGTGTGTGTGTGTGTGTGTGTGTGTGTGTGTGTGTGTGTGTGTGTGTGTGTGTGTGTGTGTGTGTGTGTGTGTGTGTCTGTGTCTGTGTGTGTGTGTGTGTGTGTGTGTGTGTGTGTGTGTGTGTGTGTGTGTGTGTGTGTGTATCTGTGGTTAAACGTGTGAATATCTCTCCTCCTGTGTTTACTAAGCTACAGATTCCCATAACCAGTAAAAACCTGGGGGACTGTATACACTCAGACGATTGGTGCTGTAATATTTTCATCTCTTTTGACATAATATGAAATGTATTATAGCAGACGCTCTGAAACCAGATAATGTTCTCCAATGTCTAGTGTCATATGCTTTATTAATGTAGGAGGTTTATGTGTCTGGCAAGGGGCTATTTCAACTAGTTTTGTACTAGAGCGCACTATATGTTAGGGTCATGGGGTCACTGGTCACATGTACATACGTCATGTAGATGTATATAATTAACAGACTAGGTCTATACTGCTCCTACATGGTGTAACAATACATCATGTAGATGTACAGTTGAAGTCGGAAGTTTACATACACTTAGGTTGGAATCATTAAAACTCGTTTTTCAACCACTCCACAAATTTCTTGTTAACAAACTATGGTTTTGGCAACTCGGTTAGGACATCTACTTTGTGCATGACACAAGTAATCTTTCCAACAATTTGTTTACAAACAGATTATTTCACTTATAATTCACTGTATCACAATTCCAGTGGGTCAGAAGTTTACATACACTAAAGTTGACTGTGCCTTTAAACAGCTTGGAAAATTCCAGAAAATGATGTCATGGCTTTAGAAGCTTCTGATAGGCTAATTGACATCATTTGAGTCAATTGGAGGTGTACCTGTGGATGTATTTCAAGGCCTACCTTCGAACTCAGTGCCTCTTTGCTTGACATCATGGGAAAATCAAATGAAATCAGCCAAGACCTCAGAAAAAAAATTGTAGACCTCCATAAGTCTAGTTCATCCTTGGGAGAAATTTCCAAAACGTCTGAAAGTACCACGTTCATCTGTACAAACAATAGTACACAAGTATAAACACCATGGGACCACGCAGCCGTCATACCGCTCAGGAAGGAGACGCGTTCTGTCTCCTAGAAGATGAACGTACCTTGGTGCGAAAAGTGCAAATCAATCCCAGAACAACAGCAAAGGCCCTTGTGAAGATGCTGGAGGAAACAGGTACAAAAGTATATATATCCACAGTAAAACAAGTCCTATATTGACATAACCTGAAAGGTTGCTCAGCAAGGAAGAAGCCACTGCTCCAAAACCGCCATAAAAAACCAGACTATGGTTTGCAACTGCACATGGGGACAAAGATCGTACTTTTTGGAGAAATGTCTGATGAAACAAAAATAGAACTGTTTGGCCATAATGACCATCGTTATGTTTGGAGGAAAAAGGGGTTGCTTTGCAAGCCGAAGAACACATCCCAACCGTGAAGCACGGGGGTGGCAGCATCATGATGTGGGGGTGCTTTGCTGCAGGAGGGACTGGTGCACTTCACAAAATAGATGACATCATGAGGAAGGAAAATTATGTGCATATATTGAAGCAACATCTCAAGACATCAGTCAGGAAGTTAAAGCTTGGTCGCAAATGGGTCTTCCAAATGGACAATGACCCCAAGCATACTTCCAAAGTTGTGGCAAAATGGCTTAAGGACAACAAAGTCAAGGTATTGGAGTGGCCATCACAAAGCCCTGACCTCAATCCTGTAGAACATTTGTGGGCAGAACTGAAAAAGCGTGAGCGAGCAAGGAGGCCTACAAACCTGACTCAGTTACACCAGCTCTGTCAGTAGGAATTGGCCAAAATTCACCCAACTTATTATGGGAAGCTTGTGGAAGGCTACCCAAAACGTTTGACCCAAGTTAAACAATTTAAAGGCAATGCTACCAAATACTAATTGAGTGTTTGTAAACTTCTGACCCACTGGGAATGTGATGAAAGAAATAAAAGCTGAAATAAATCGTTCTCTCTACTATTATTCAGACATTTCACATTCTTAAAATAAAGTGGTGATCCTAACTGACCTAAGACAGGGAATTAAATGTCAGGAATTGTTAAAAACTGAGAGAGATAAAGGGAGAGAGAGAGGGAGAGGGAGAACGGCAGATAGAGAGAGAGGGATCGAGAGAGAGAAGGAGAGAGAGAGAGAATGTCCAATAGAGAGAGAGAGAGGGAGAACTCCAGATAGAGAGAGAGGGAGAGGGAGAACGCCAGATAGAGAGAGAGAGAGGGAGAGGGAGAACGCCCAACAGAGAGAGAGATAAAGAGTGAGAGAGAGAGGGAGAGGGAGAACGCCAGATAGAGAGAGAGAGATCGAGAGAGAGAGGGAGAGGGAGAACGCCAGATAGAGAGAGAGAGAGGGAGAGGGAGAACGCCCAACAGAGAGAGAGATAAAGAGAGAGAGAGTGAGAGAGAGAGGGAGAGGGAGAACGCCAGATAGATAGAGAGAGATCGAGAGAGCGAGGGAGAGGGAGAACGCCAGATAGAGAGAGAGGGAGGGAGAGGGAGAACGCCCAACAGAGAGAGAGATAGCAGCCTTGCAACACAGCTGAAAGAAGTTCAGCAAGAGAGAGACGGACTCAAGAGAGAGCTGGCTGATGTAACAAAGGAGGTGAGAGAGCTCCAAAAAGACAGGCAGAGCAGTAATAACGAGCTGACCACACTAAGAGAGGAGCTGCAGGAGAGAAAGAGAACAGAGGACAGACTGCAGGAGCAGCTAGATCACCACTCTATGACCTGCCCTCACACAGCAGAGGAGCCCACCTCAACCAACCAAGCCTCCCCAGCCCTGCCGGCTGCATGCCTCCCCCCAGCCCCCAGAACAGCCTCCCACTGACAGCGGCACCGGCACAGACCAGCCACACCCCAGCTCCAACACCCACCAGCCCCAACTCTACCCCCTCCAGTCCAGAAGAAACACTGGCTGAGATTGTCCTGTTGATGGACTCAAATGGGAAGTTTGTTCAGGAGAAGAAACTTTTTCCCTAGACACAAAACGAGAAAGGTGTGGTGCCCAACAACGCAGAGTGCCATGGCGCTGCTTGATAAGGCCCAGCTTGGGTCGCCAAGCCACATAATCATACACACCGGAAGCAACGACCTGCGTGCTCAGCAGGAGAGGGTGGCGACTTCACTACGTGGAGTGATTGAGAAGGCCTCCGCAATCTTCCCCAACTCAAGGATCGTGGTGTCAACCCTTCTACAGAGGAAGGACTTCCACCCTGCCACAATCCAAAGAATAAACGCCAGCCTCTCCTTGGCCCACCATCCCACCCTCGATCTGGACTGTCTCTATGACCCTGTTCACCTGTACAGGGAGACAGTCCCCATCCTTGCTAAGACTCTCAAGGACGTCGCTTTAAACCGCATCCCGACCTCTCCACCCAGGAACAGCGGAGCAATCGCCACCCCCCCGAGATCACCGAGACAACACCCCGGACCAGTACCCTGGACCCCCCAGCCACGGCCACAGCACCACCAACCTCAATGCCCACCACATCCAGCGCAGCACAGACCACCCCAGCCCAGCTTCCAGACCCACCCAGACGAGGCCTAACACCCCCTCCCCCACCGCAGACCCATACCTGGAGGAGCCACAGCCCGGCAGACAGAGCTATGCACAAGCTGTGAGAGGAGCAACTGGTCCAGCTCCCACCAACGAAATGAGTGACATCAAACAAATGCTGAATCTACTATGCTCACATGTGATAGGCCGAGGGTCATGGTAAGATGAGCACAAGAACTCCACCATCCTCACACTACATCCACCCAAGTGGCATGACACAAATACTATCTTAAATGATAAACAAATCACATTTGCATAATAAGAGTTTACCTTAATTGAAAAATCCTATTTTAATAGTTCTTGTTGGATTGTGAGTGTTTATCTCATTTTGAATGTAAAGAAAAAACAGTTATGAAGTCTTTTTACGTTGCATGTTGGAATTTACAAGGCTTGAAGTCCTCTGCTTTTGGGCTAAAGAGCAGAAACCCAGACTTCCTTAAAGAAATTAATGATGTTGATATTGTAGTACTACAGGAAACATGGTGCAGAGATGATGTTTCCACTGGCTGTCCACTAGGTTATAGGGAGATAATCGTACCATCCACCAAATTAAAAGGAATCACACAGGGCAGAGACTCAGGGGGAATGCTAATATGGTATAAATCTGAACTAACTAATTCAATCAAATTGATCAAAACAGGAGAATTCTTTATCTGGCTAAAAATCAACAAGGAGGCTATCTTAACAGATAACAACGTCTTCCTCTGTGCCACATACATTCCCCCCTCAGAGTCACCCTACTTCAATGAAGAGAGTTTCTCCATTCTAGAGGGGGAGATTAGTCACTTTCAGGCTCAAGGCAATGTGCTGGTCTGTGGAGACCTGAATGCTAGAACAGCAGAAGAACTAGACACTATTAACAGTCATGGGGACAAACACCTACCGGGAAGCAACAACCTTCCTCCCCACATACCCCCCTAGAAACAACTATGACAAAGTGAAAAACTAAAATGGAGTACAGCTCCTGAAGCTCTGTCGAACACTGGGTCTGTAGCATAGTCAATGGTAGGTTAAGAGGGGACTCTTTGGTAGGTACACCTACAGCTCATCCCCTTGGCAGCAGTACTGTAGACTACTTCATCACAGACCTTAACCCAGAGTCTCTCAGAGCCTTCACAGTCAGCCCACTAACACCTCTCTCTGACCACAGTAAAATCACAGTGTATCTGAAAAGAGCAGAACCTAACCATGAAGCATCACGGCCCAATAAATTACATGGTACTAAACAGACCTATAGATGGAGTGCAAACAGTACAGAAATCTACCAAAAAGCAATTAGTAGCCAAAAAATACAGTCTCTCCTGGACAACTTTTTAGCATTAACATTCTCCTACACCAATGAAGGTATAAATTTGGCCGTTTGGAACATAAACTTTATATTTGACAAATTAGCCTCCTTGGCTAATCTTAAGAAACATAAGAGCAAACCAAAAATAATAGATCATGAAAAATGGTTTGATAATGATTGCAAAAATCTAAGAAAGTCATTGAGAAATATATCTAATCATAAACACAGAGACCCAGACAACAAAAATATACGTCTTCAATATGGGGAAACACTGAAGCAATACAAACACACCCTAAGAACAAAAAAGGAACAGCACATTAGAAATCAGCTAGATGTGATTGAGGAATCCATAGAATCAAACCACTTCTGGGAGAATTGGAATAAATTAAACAAACCTCATAATGAGGAATTGGCTATCCAAAATGGGGATATGTGGAGAAATCACTTTGCAAACCTCTACAGCAATATAACAAAGAGCCCAGAACAACAAATCCTTGAATCAGCAGTCAAAGACTATCAGAATCCTGTGGATACCCCAACTACAGAACAAGAATTATTGGAAAAACTTTGCACTCTCCAACCCAAAAAGGCCTGTGGTGCTGATGGTATTTTAAATGAAATGATCAAATATACAGACCACAAATTCAAATTGGCTATACTCAAACTCTTCAACATTATCCTAACTGCAGGTATTTTCCCGATATTTGGAACCAAGGATTGATCACACCAATTTATAAAAATGGAGACAAATTTAACCCAAATAATTACAGAGGAATTTGCGTTAACAGAAACTTGGGGAAAATTCTCTGCAGTATCATAAACAGCAGACTACATAATTTCCTTGATGAACACAATGTCCTAAGCAGAAGCCAGATTGGATTTGTAAAAAATTATCGTACACAGACCACATTTACACCCTCCAGTATCTAATTGACAAACAAGTAAATCAAAACAAAGGCAAAATCTACTCGTGTTTTGTAGACTTCAAGAAAGCATTTGATTCAATTTGGCACGAAGGTCTTTTTTACAAACTAATAGAAAGTGGTATTGGAGGGAAAACACATAACTAAAAACAAATGTGCGATTAAAATCGGCAACAAGCAAACATACTTCTTCTCTCAGGGACGTGGAGTGAAACAGGGCTGCCCAATAAGTCCAACACTATTTAACATCTACATTAACGAATTGGCAAAAACATTAGAAGAATCGTCAGCACCTGGTCTCACCCTACACAACACTGAAATCAAGTGTCTGCTGTACGCAGATGACCTGGTGCTACTGTCTCCCACTAAGGAGGGGTTACAGCAGCATCTAGATCATCTGCACAGATTCTGTCGGACCTGGGCCCTGACCGTTAATCTAAAAAAACCCGAATATAATGATATTCCAAAAAAGGTCAGGAAATCAGGATGACAAATATAAATTCTATTTGGACACAGTTCTATTAGAACATACCAAAAATTACACATATCTAGGACTAAATATCAGCAACACAGGTAGCTTTCACATGGCTGTGAATGAGCTGAGAGACAAAGCAAGAAGAGCATTCTATGCCATTAAAAGGAATATTAAAATCGAAATTCCAATTAGAATCTGGCTCAAAATTTTCCAATCAG
The DNA here is from genome assembly GCF_020615455.1 of Coregonus clupeaformis. NCBI lineage: Eukaryota > Metazoa > Chordata > Actinopteri > Salmoniformes > Salmonidae > Coregonus > Coregonus clupeaformis. The sequence goes on from NW_025534068.1 coordinate 276,710, forward strand.
TTATAGAACCAATTGCTCTATATGGCAGCGAAGTATGGGGTCCGCTCTCTAATACTGAATTTACCAAATGGGACAAACATCCAATCGAAATACTGCATGCAGAGTTTTGCAAGACTGTATTGCAAGTGCAAAGAAAAACTCCAAATAACGCATGTAGAGCAGAATTGGGCCAATACCCCCTCCTTATTCGAATAGAAAAAAGAGCCATCAAATTTTGCAACCATCTAAAAACAAGTGACCCCAAAACATTCCATCACACAGCTCTACTATGTCAAGAGATGAAACAAGAGAAGAGTCCCCTCAGCCAGCTGGTTCTGAGGCTCAGTTCACTAACCAAAACCAACCTCATAGAGCCTCAGGACAGCACTCAGAAAATCTGGCCCAACCAAATCATCACAAAGCAAAAAGAAAAAATATATCACCTATTGAAAGACACCACAAAAAATCAAAGTAAACTTCAATGCTATTTGGCTCTAAACAGACAATGGTGGCAGACTATCTGACCACTGTGACTGATAGAAAACTGAGAAAAACACTGACTAGGTACAGACTCAGTGAGCACAGTCTGGCTATAGAGACCGGTCGTCACAGGCAAACCTGGCTGCCCAGAGAGGACAGGCTGTGCTCACTCTGCCCCCGGGGAGAGGTAGAGACAGAGCTGCATTTCCTATTACACTGTGACAAATACTCAGACCTAAGAGAATCTTTCTTTCCCAAAATTATCATTCAGTACAACGAATTTGAAACTATAAAAGAGGAAGAAAAAATCTAATATTTATTGGGTGAAAAGCCAAAATGTGCAATTTTGGCAGCCAAATACAGTGGGGGAAAAAAGTATTTAGTCAGCCACCAATTGTGCAAGTTCTCCCACTTAAAAAGATGAGAGAGGCCTGTAATTTTCATCATAGGTACACGTCAACTATGACAGACAAAATGAGAAAGAAAATCCAGAAAATCACATTGTAGGATTTTTAATGAATTTATTTGCAAATTATGGTGGAAAATAAGTATTTGGTCACCTACAAACAAGCAAGATTTCTGGCTCTCACAGACCTGTAACTTCTTCTTTAAGAGGCTCCTCTGTCCTCCACTCGTTACCTGTATTAATGGCACCTGTTTGAACTTTTTATCAGTATAAAAGACACCTGTCCACAACCTCAAACAGTCACACTCCAAACTCCACTATGGCCAAGACCAAAGAGCTGTCAAAGGACACCAGAAACAAAATTGTAGACCTGCACCGCGGGGAAGACTGAATCTGCAATAGGTAAGCAGCTTGGTTTGAAGAAATCAACTGTGGGAGCAATTATTAGGAAATGGAAGACATACAAGACCACTGATAATCTCCCTCGATCTGGGGCTCCACGCAAGATCTCACCCCGTGGGGTCAAAATGATGCACAAGAACGGTGAGCAAAAATCCCAGAACCACACGGGGGGACCTAGTGAATGACCTGCAGAGAGCTGGGACCAAAGTAACAAAGCCTACCATCAGTAACACACTACGCCGCCAGGGACTCAAATCCTGCAGTACCAAGACGTGTCCCCTGCTTAAGCCAGTACATGTCCAGGCCCGTCTGAAGTTTGCTAGAGTGCATTTGGATGATCCAGAAGAGGATTGGGAGAATGTCATATGGTCAGATGAAACCAAAATATAACTTTTTGGTAAAAACTCAACTCGTCATGTTTGGAGGACAAAGAATGCTGAGTTGCATCCAAAGAACACCATACCTACTGTGAAGCTATGGGGGTGGAAACATCATGCTTTGGGGCTGTTTTTCTGCAAAGGGACCAGGACGACTGATCCGTGTAAAGGAAAAGAATGAATGGGGCCATGTATCGTGAGATTTTGAGTGAAAACCTCCTTCCATCAGCAAGGGCATTGAAGATGAAACGTGGCTGGGTCTTTCAGCATGACAATGATCCCAAACACACCGCCCGGGAGCAACGAAGGAGTGGCTTTGTAAGAAGCATTTCAAGGTCCTGGAGTGGCCTAGCCAGTCTCCAGATCTCAACCCCATAGAAAATCTTTGGAGGGAGTTGAAAGTCCGTGTTGCCCAGCGACAGCCCCAAAACATCACTGCTCTAGAGGAGATCTGCATGGAGGAATGGGCCAAAATACCAGCAACAGTGTGTGAAAACCTTGTGAAGACTTACAGAAAACATTTGACCTGTGTCATTGCCAACAAAGGGTATATAACAAAGTATTGAGAAACTTTTGTTATTGACCAAATACTTATTTTCCACCATAATTTGCAAATAAATTCATAAAAAATCCTACAATGTGATTTTCAGGATTTTTCTTTCTCATTTTGTCTGTCATAGTTGACGTGTACCTATGATGAAAATTACAGGCCTCTCTCCTCTTTTTAAGTGGGAGAATTTGCACAATTGGTGGCTGACTAAATACTTTTTTCCCCCACTGTATGTGTGCTCCTGCCACAACCTGAGGGACAGCCAGTGAAAAGTGTAATGTAATGTCAATAATATTTCCTGTTTTGTTTTGGCTTTCATAGCATGTAATGTGTCTTCTCAGTCATGTTGAGATTGGTCGACTACTATTGCTTTAATGTATTGTTATTCTCATTAATATTGTTGTTGTAGTTGCTGTTAATGGTAATCCCATTTCCACTACTACTATTATTATTGCTGTTGGTCCCACCATTTTTGTTATATGTATACTTTGACAATGTAAGTAATTTTACTTGCCATGTCAATAAAGTCTATTGAATTGAATTGAATTGAATTGAATTGAGATAAAGAGAGAGAGAGTGAGAGAGAGAGGGAGAGGGAGAACGCCAGATAGATAGAGAGAGATCAAGAGAGAGAGGGAGAGGGAGAACGCCAGATAGAGAGAGAGAGATCAAGAGAGAGAGGGAGAGGGAGAACGCCAGATAGAGGGAGAGGGAGAGAGAGAACGCCAGATATAGAGATATATATAGAGAGAGTGACAACGCCAGAGAGAGAGAGAGAGAGACAGCTCATCTTCGGTATCATCACCAGTGTGGATAGGAACCATGAACAGCTGGCCCAATTAACCCCTCGTCCCCTGGGGACCAATTAGAAGGCAGAACAGCCTTTAAAACTGCACATGGCAGTGATTAGGCCAGGGAGAGAAAGAGAACCCAGAGTTACTTTGGCTAGGGGTTACTATGGAAGGGTGTTTAGGAAATACTCGCTCCCCCTGTATATAGGCCAGAATATACTGTAGAATAGATACATTTGGTGCCTTTTCCCCTGATATAGGCCAGAATATACTGTAGAATAGATACATTTGGTGCCTTTTCCCCTGTATATAGGCCAGAATATACTGTGGAATAGATACATTTGGTGCCTTTTCCCCCTGTATATAGGCCAGAATATACTGTGGAATAGATACATTTGGTGCCTTTTCCCCCTGTATATAGGCCAGAATATACTGTGGAATAGATACATTTGTTTTGTGTTGTAAGTACATTTTGTGTATAGTTTTTCATTTCGTTTGATGCTATATTCTCCCTCCTTTTCTCCTCTCCTCCCTCCTCTCCCCTCTCCCTCCTCCCCTCTCCTCCCCCCCTCTCCTCTCCTCTCCTCCCTTCTCCTCCTCTCCTTTCCTGCCCTCTATAATAATATTAGATTAGATGATTCCTCCATATGTGTCATCATGCAGATTAGCCAGTTGATCATATCCACAGATGTAATTTCAAATCCTTCCATTTGTTTATTTTCTCCTCTCCTCTCCTCCCTGGAATATATTCCTTCTCTTTTTCTCTCTCTTCTCTCCCCCTGTCCCCTCTCGCTTTCTGTCCCCCTGTGATTCACTCAGATAATCAGATCATCATCAGAGACTGAAGCCTGCCACTTAACACCTCCTGTCTCACTTTACTGTGATACTCTCTGTGTCTGACTGTTTTAATCAGCCCTAATTGGAGCCGTAATTGGACTTGTGAAGAGACTCAATTAGAGAGAGGAGGGAGGGAGGGGGAGGAGGGGAGGGGGGGAGGGGGAGGAGGGAGAGAGAGAGAGAGAGAGAGAGAGAGAGAGAGAGAGAGAGAGAGAGAGGGAGAGGGAGAGAGGGGGAACAGACAGAGGGATGGAAAACAGAGTAGAGGGAAAAGATAGCGGAACGATGGAATGGTTTCTAAATGTTTCATTTATTGTTTGTTATTATTATTATTATTATGTTGTTGTTGTTAGTTCATCTGTTTACTCATTAAAAACAATTAAAATCACTTAAGGTCATTTTTGCTGTAGAAGCTGAGTTACTGCTAATACTTTATGTTACGCTCTGGTTGTAAATCAAATGATAAGACATATATACAGTTGAAGTCGGAAGTTTGCATACACCTTAGCCAAATACATTTAAACTCAGTTTTTCACAATTCCTGACATTTAATCCTAGTAAAAATTCCCTGTCAGAATAATAGTAGAGAGAATGATTCATTTCAGCTTTTATTTCTTTCATCACATTCCCAGTGGGTCAGAAGATTACATACACTCAATTAGTATTTGGTAGCATTGCCTTTAAATTGTTTAACTTGGGTCAAACATTTTGGGTAGCCTTCCACAAGCTTCCCATAATAAGTTGGGTGAATTTTGGCCCATTCCTCCTGACAGAGCTGGTGTAACTGAGTCAGGTTTGTAGGCCTCCTTGCTCGCACACGCTTTTTCAGTTCTGCCCACAAATGTTCTACAGGATTGAGGTCAGGGCTTTGTGATGACCACTCCAATACCTTGACTTTGTTGTCCTTAAGCCATTTTGCCCAACTGCTTGGGGTCATTGTCCATTTGGAAGACCGATTTGCAACCAAGCTTTAACTTCCTGACGGATGTCTTGAGATGTTGCTTCAATATATCCACATAATTTTCCTTCCTCATGATGCCATCTATATTGTGAAGTGCACCAGTCCCTCCTGCAGCAAAGCACCCCCACAGCATGATGCTGCCACCCCCGTGCTTCACGGTTGGGATGGTGTTCTTCGGCTTGCAAGCAACCCCCTTTTTCCACCAAACATAACGTTGGTCATTATGGCCAAACAGTTCTATTTTTGTTTCAACAGACCAGAGGACATTTCTCCAAAAAGTAAGATCTTTGTCCCCATGTGCAGTTGCAAACCGTAGTCTGGCTTTTTTTATGGCGGTTTTGGAGCAGTGGCTTCTTCCTTGCTGAGCGGCCTTTCAGGTTATGACGATATAGGACTCGTTTTACTGTGGATATACAGTGAGGGAAAAAAGTATTTGATCCCCTGCGGATTTAGTACGTTTGCCCACTGACAAAGAAATGATCAGTCTATCATTTTAATGGTAGGTTTATTTGAACAGTGAGAGACAGAATAACAACTAAAAAATCCAGAAAAACGCATGTCAAAAATGTTATAAATGGATTTAAGGGAAATAAGTATTTGACCCCTCTGCAAAACATGACCTAGTACTTGGTGTCAAAACCCTTGTTGGCAATCACAGAGGTCAGACGTTTCTTGTAGTTGGCCACCAGGTTTGCACACATCTCAGGAGGGATTTTGTCCCACTCCTCTTTGCAGATCTTCTCCAAGTCATTAAGGTTTCGAGCCTGACGTTTGGCAACTCGAACCTTCAGCTCCCTCCACAGATTTGCTATGGGATTAAGGTCTGGAGACTGGCTAGGCCACTCCAGGACCTTAATGTGCTTCTTCTTGAGCCACTCCTTTGTTGCCTTGGCCGTGTGTTTTGGGTCATTGTCATGCTGGAATACCCATCCACAACCCATTTTCAATGCCCTGGCTGAGGGAAGGAGGTTCTCACCCAAGATTTGACCATCCATCGTCCCTTTGATGCGGTGAAGTTGTCCTGTCCCCTTAGCAGAAAAACACCCCCAAAGCATAATGTTTCCATGTTTCCACCTCCATGTTTGACGGTGGGGATGGTGTTCTTGGGGTCATAGGCAGCATTCCTCCTCCTCCAAACACGGCGAGTTGAGTTGATGCCTAAGAGCTCGATTTTGGTCTCATCTGACCACAACACTTTTACCCAGTTCTCCTCTGAATCATTCAGATGTTCACTGGCAAACTTCTTACGGGCCTGTATATGTGCTTTCTTGAGCAGGGGGACCTTGCGGGCGCTGCAGGATTTCAGTCCTTCACGGCGTAGTGTGTTACCGATTGTTTTCTTGGTGACTATGGTCCCAGCTGCCTTGAGATCATTGACAAGATCCTCCCGTGTAGTTCTGGGCTGATTCCTCACCGTTCTCATGATCATTGCAACTCCACGAGGTGAGATCTTGCATGGAGCCCCAGGCCGAGGGAGGTTGACAGTTCTTTTGTGTTTCTTCCATTTGCGAATAATAGCACCAACTGTTGTCACCTTCTCACCAAGCTGCTTGGCGATGGTCTTGTAGCCCCATTCCAGCCTTTTGTAGGTCTACAATCTTGTCCCTGACATCCTTGGAGAGCCTCTTTGGTCTTGGCCAGTGGTGGAGAGTTTGGAATCTGATTGATTGATTGCTTCTGTGGACAGGTGTCTTTTATACGGGTAACAAGCTGGAGATTAGGAGCACTACCTTTAAGAGTGTGCTCCTAATCTCAGCTCGTTATCGTATAAAAGACACCTGGGAGCCAGAAGTCTTTCTGATTGAGAGGGGTCAAATACTTATTTCCCTCATTAAAATGCAAATCAATTTATAACATTTCTGACATGCGTTTTCTGGATTTTGTTGTTGTTATTCTGTCTCTCACTGTTCAAATAAACCTACCATTCAAATTATAGACTGATCATTTCTTTGTCAGTGGGCAAACGTACAAAATCAGCAGGGGATCAAATACTTTTTTCCCTCACTGTACACCCCAGCACCCGACGGGACAGCGGCGCTGTGCCAAGGATTTCTTCTCCAGCTGGAGCTCTACTTCTCCAGCTTCCGGCTGGTTCCATCGGAGTGGGAGAACGTGTCCGCCCTCGTCTCCTGCCTCTCGGGATAAGCCCTGGAGTGGGCCAACGAGGAGTGGAACGAAGGAGGAGCCACGTTGGAGAACTACGGGGAGTTCACTCGCCTCTTCCGGGCGGTCTTCGATCACCCGCCCGAGGGTCGAGAGGCGGGCGAGTGGCTGGTCCACCTGAGGCAGGGGACGAGGACTGCGCAGGACTTCGCATTGGAGTTTCGAACTCTGGCAGCTGGGTCCGGGTGGAACGAGCGGGCCCTGATCGACCAGTTCCGGTGCCATCTGCGAGAGGACGTCCGACGGGAGCTAGCCTGCCGTGACACCATGTTGCCATTCTCGCAACTGGTGGACATGGCCATTCGTTTGGACAACCTGCTGGCAACCAGAGAACGTCCTGGAGGTGGGTGGAACCGCTAGCCGAGAGAGCGGAGGACGACAGCGCCAGTGCCACACTGGTGGCGCGAAGGGACATTTCACCACACATTGTCGTCAACGCTCTTCTGGGTTTGGAGGCGGCAGGCAGGGCACTCGATCACCCCAGGTATCGAACACCCACACTCGTTCAGAGCCCTCTGCTGCGCACTGTAAAATACTAGTCTCCTTTTCTGAGCACATGGATATTCCCCAGTGTAAGGCACTAGTCGATTCAGGCGCAGCTGGGAACTTTATAGACAGGGCATTCGCACACCGTATAGGCATTCCATTGATTCCCCTATCCATTCCACGCCCCATCAGAGCACTTGATAGTCGACCATTAGGGCCCGGGTTGGTTAAGGAAGTTACTGCACCAGTCACCATGATTACCCAGGAGACTCATTGTGAGCAGCTTACTTTTTCCACTATTGAGTCTCCTGTTTTCCCTGTGGTATTAGGTATCCCTCCACAACCCCACCTTCTCATGGCCGCAGAGGGTTCTCACGGGGTGGTCGTGAGAGTGTCAGGGTAGGTGTCTAGGTGTTTCCGTTGGAGCAACCACGGTGGAAACTCCAGACAGTACCTCCACCGTGCGCATTCCCCCTGAATACCTCGATCTGGCTCAAGCGTTCTCTAAAACGCAGGCTACTAAATTACCACCTCATCGGGCGTGGGATTGCGCGATAAACCTCCGGGTAGACGCTGTACCTCCCAGGAGTCATATATATCCCCTGTCACAGGCTGAAACGGTGGAAATGGAAACATATGTCACCGAGTCCCTGCGCCAGGGGTATATACGTCCCTCCACTTCACCCACCTCCTTGAGTTTCTTCTTTGTGAAGAAAAAGGACGGAGGTCTGCGCCCGTGCATTGATTATCGACCACTGAACAGGGAGACAATAAGATTTAGTTATCCTCTCCCCCTCATTCCTTCAGTGATTTAATCAATGCATGGGGCGCGCTTCTTCACCAAATTAGATCTCAGGAGTGCGTACACCCTGGTGCGTATCCGAGAGGGAGATGAGTGGAAGACAGCATTCAGCACAACCACGCGGCATTATGAATACCTGGTGATGCCCTATGGTTTGATGAATGCTCCCTCAGTTTTCCAGTCCTTTGTGAACGAGGTGTTTCGGGACATGCTTGGTCGCGGTGTAGTGGTTCACACCGATGACATCCTGGTGTATTCCCGCACGCGCGCCGAGCATGTGTCCCTGGTTCGCAAAGTTCTGGCCCGACTGTTGGAAAATGACCTTTATGCCAAGGCAGAGAAGTATATGTTTTTCCAACAGTCCGTCTCCTTCCTCAGATACCGCATTACCACCTCAGGTGTGGAGATGGAGGGAGATCTCATTTCAGCCGTGCGTAATTGGCCGACTCCAACCACAGTTAAGGAGGTGCAGCGCTTCCTTGGCTTCGCCAACTATTATCAGTGGTTTATCTGGGGCTGTGGCAAGGTCGCAGCTCCCATTACATCCCTGTTGAAGGGTGGGCTGTCCCGGCTCCACTGGTCTGCTGAGGCTGACCTTCAGCAAACTGCGGGGTCTGTTCACCTCTCCTCTGCTCTTGTCCTTCTAGACCTGTCTGCTGCCTTTGATACTGTGAACCATCAGATCCTCCTCTCCACCCTCTCCGAGTTGGGCATCTCTGGCGCGGCTCACTCTTGGATTGCGTCCTACCTGACCGGTCGCTCCTACCAAGTGGCGTGGCGAGAATCTGTCTCCGCACCACGTGCTCTCACCACTGGTGTCCCCCAGGGCTCAGTTCTAGGCCCTCTCCTATTCTCGCTATACACCAAGTCACTTGGCTCTGTCATATCCTCACATGGCCTCTCCTATCATTGCTACGCAGACGACACACAACTAATCTTCTCCTTTCCCCCTTCTGATAACCAGGTGGCGAATCGCATCTCTGCATGTCTGGCAGACATATCAGTGTGGATGACGGATCACCACCTCAAGCTGAACCTTGGCAAGACGGAGCTGCTCTTCCTCCCGGTGAAGGACTGCTGTTCCATGATCTCGCCATCACGGTTGACAACTCCGTTGTGTCCTCCTCCCAGAGTGCGAAGAGCCTTGGCGTGACCCTGGACAACACCCCTGTCATTCTCCGCTAACATCAAGGCGGTGACCCGATCCTGTAGGTTCATGCTCTACAACATTCGGAGAGTACGACCCTGCCTTACACAGGAAGCTGGCACAGGTCCTAAACCAGGCACTTGTCATCTCCCGTCTGGATTACTGCAACTCGCTGTCTTGCTGGGCTCCCTGCCTGTGCCATTAAACCCCTACAACTCATCCAGAATGCCGCAGCCCGTCTGGTGTTCAACCTTCCCAAGTTCTCTCACGTCACCCCTGCTCCTCCGCACACTCCACTGGCTTCCAGTTGAAGCTCGCATCTGCTACAAGACCATGGTGCTTGCCTACGGAGCTGTGAGGGGAATGGCACCTCCATACCTTCAGGCTCTGATCAGTCCCTACACCCAAATGAGGGCATTGCGTCATCCACCTCTGGCCTGCTGGCCCCCTACCTCTGCGGAAGCATAGTTCCCGCTCAGCCCAGTCAAAACTGTTCGCTGCTCTGGCACCCCAATGGTGGAACAAGCTCCCTCACGACGCCAGGACAGCGGAGTCACTCACCACCTTCCGGAGACACTTGAAACCCCACCTCTTTAAGGAATACCTGGGATAGGATAAAGTAATCCTTCTACCCCCCCTTACCCCACCCCAAAGAAAGAAAGGAAAAAAATAAAATAAAATAAAAATATTTTAAAGTGGTTATCCAACTGGCTATAAGGTGAATGCACCAATTTGTAAGTCGCTCTGGATAAGAGCGTCTGCTAAATGACGTAAATGTAAATGTAAATGAACACCATCCAGTTTTGATTTTTATTTGCCATATATTTTTCAACTGTGCTGTGATGTTTCACAAACTTCTGAAGCTTTATATTCTCATAGTTTCTACAGATTTTGCTAAAAGCATTATTAAAATAAAGCAGTTTTTTAAAATAAATTAGTATATTTGAGTTTAACTATCATATTTGTTCTATTATTTGTTCTTTCTTTTCTGGCGGATTAAACTAAAATTGCAAACAACTTTCTATGACTTTAAATAAGACATACGTTAATGATCTATAAAGACCGTTCATCAGTTGGAGTCTCTGTATTGTGTCAGACATACAGACTACCCAGCCCTATCTCAAGCCTTCTAACTGCCTACTGCCTACTGAATAATAAAGTAATCCTGTTAAACCCCCCGCCCCACACACACACACACACACACACACACA
>NW_025534069.1:0-10000 GCF_020615455.1 Coregonus clupeaformis
GTACTTGTCTGGGTCATTCTGGACAGATTCGGTGTCTTTTGTGATTGGAGGAGGATGAAACAATGAACATTAAAATCTTAAGCTTTTTTATTTGATGACAAAGTAATGTGTGTACTTGATAGAAAATACCTTTTCCCATCTCAATGTAGAGTATTAAGTTATTATTCTGTATTATTTTCTCAAACAAGTCCCAATTTAATTCAACCCCGTCACAGTCATTTTGTTATTCAACTATTCATTTTTCCAATAAGCTTGAGATCAGCTTCTGGCATAATCTCTACAGTTTAGATGTCCCTTGTAAATAATGGCATATTGTAATTAAAGAGAAAATCAAGAAAAACTGACCAGCACCATCCTTTCCAGTTTACGATGAAGAAATGTCTAATCTAACTCCACATTTTCGCAAGAAATGTGCAAAAGGGAATGCTGCGTAATTCTGACAAAATTGAAATAGCCTTATTTACCCTGGATTTAATACACACAATAAAAAACACTATTGATGTTATATTTTGTGTATTTAATACAAAAAATGTAAAAAAATAATCTCGTAACAGGGATGAATGCACCCGCAACAGGGTTGATAATCATGTAACAGGGTTGAGTGAAAAGCATCACGTGTCATATGTTTTATCTTTTGAGATCACTAACATGTTGACATTTTTTAAACATTTTAAACATTTTTAAACCTACTGTCAACATAGCTTTAAAATCTAAAGAATCTAAGATGAAAGCTAGACAGAGTAAAACACATTAATGAACTAATAACAGTAACAACATTTCATTGATTTCATAAAAATATCCATCTGATAATGGCAGGAGTCTGTTTGAACATTGAGCAAACATCTTAACATTGATAACCTATATAGGTCACATGTTGCCATTTTTTTACATTTTAAACTACTGTCAACATAGCTTTTAAAGTTTAAACAATCAAGATGAAATCTAGACAGATTAAAACACATTAATAAACTAACAACAGTTACAACATTTTCATTGATTTCATAGAAATATCCAGAGTAATGGCAGGAATGTCTGTGTTGTTTGAATGTTTGAACATTAAGTCAAACATCTTAACATTAATAACCTAGGTAAGCCTACAGTTTGTTCACCATTTTTACTGAGAGAGCCTAGCCCACACTTCCTTCTGTATTTCCATGTGCCTAGAAGTCACCGGTTTAGGGGGATCAATGTGTTCCAAGATGTCCTCAAATGGATACCACAGGATATCATCAAGAAGTGACAGAAGTACCTATTTGGTCCAGCACAGCACATGCATTTGACCGACACATGGGATTCATCTGTGGCTAGAATTATTCCGGGATAGAAATCGACATCATATTTGGCCACGCACCATTTCCCCGCATATGTCTGGATTTGACCAATCAACCTCCCTCTGTGACACGACTGATGTAACTTTAGGGGTAAATGTGAAATGTTGTGTATTGGAAACACTGGCATTCCAGTTTCTTGTTGTGGACTGTGCACATACAGCTTACATCACGGTAGGCAATTTGCCTTGCAGCCACACAAACAACTTGGTGGATCCGCATTGTGGATGGAACTACTGGCAAATTGGCTGGCATACCTTGGACGGCTTTCTCGATGGCCTCGTCTTCAATGAAGTAAAGCTTGATGGCAGTGTTGTTCTCCTCTAAGACCCTGTACAGAGTATGAGCATTTGGGATGTCACATCCTTGACTTATCAGCCTGTCTGCGGTTCTTTTAGGGTTGCACCAACACCATCGGTGCTCCCTTCCCATGTCCAGGAGAATTACCTGACCACCGGCGCGCGGATGTCCCTCACCTTCCTCTCTATGTGTGTTTCCTTTCTGCTGCTGTTTTTTCCATTGTTGAATCCCTGAAATTGTAGGTCAAGGTCAAGTCAGATGACCTGCTTACTCTTCAAGACTAAATATTGTATCCTTTTAATCACTATGTAGTAAAATGAACATGAACTTGCAGATAATACTCCTAAATATGTCAATGTATATAGGAGAGAGAACAAATTAATTGTCACTTTTTTTAAGTTATTATTTTCAAAAATTCCTCGTACTTTTAGTTGATACTGTAAAACCGTAAACAACAAACATTCAACAAGAAAATATGATTGGTATTAAGCAATATACATTAAATATTGCTAAGATTTAACAGCTATTCAACCCTGTAACAGCCATTCAACCCCGTAACATTGAAAAATGTGATGGGGTTGAATGTGACAGGGTTGAAGATTTTGTGCTAATCTGTTGCTAATTCGGGATGCTAGCAGCTAGCAGTGTGCCACATGGCCTTATTCAACAAAAGACATTGTTATACTTCATAGCTATAAAACAATTCTTGGTGAAATCTTAACTATGAATTCCCCCCAACAGAGTTGAATACCTGAGATTGACAAAGCCCATATGTGCTTAAAAACATGAAATATTTATAAAAAGTGAGAGAGCAGCTTACCACTTGTCACACCAGGCCTCTCTGAAGACTTGTATGATGTCACTTCTCATAAATGATGTCCACAGGATCAAACCATTATTTAATTGTGAGTGGGGGTATTGTTGCGTTACGGGGTTGAAAGAAATACAAGGACAGGGGTAAAAGCCTGAATTTCTCAGAAAATAAAATGTCTTATGCTGAGAAAATGGATTATGCATAATAAGGGGGCATATACAATTAATTTAACAAAAAAAAAGCATTATTATTTAACACTGTGTACTCAAAATGATTCACGCCATTTGCATGATGGTCAATAGGGACAGGCGAAATTCTTAATACTCCTAAGAAAAGCAAACATATAAGTATTGAAATTCATCTCTGTTTAAAATCATATTCTCTACTCCATATTAAAAACATGTAAAACTTTGAAATGTTGTAATTTAAGTGTAGTTTGATAAATGTTCTGACAAGTTATAACACTAGTACATCTTGGGACACTGACAATACTGAAATGTCACCGAATCTGTAGAATGACCCGTCTGTGTTAGGACCTGGCCCAGGTTAACTGAGTGTACTTGTCTGTGTTAGGACCTGGCCCAGGTTAACTGAGTGTACTTGTCTGTGTTAGGACCTGGCCCAGGTTAACTGAGTGTACTTGTCTGTGTTAGGACCTGGCCCAGGTTAACTGAGTGTACTTGTCTGTGTTAGGACCTGGCCCAGGTTAACTGAGTGTACTTGTCTGTGTTAGGACCTGGCCCAGGTTAACTGAGTGTACTTGTCTGTGTTAGGACCTGGCCCAGGTTAACTGAGTGTACTTGTCTGTGTTAGGACCTGGCCCAGGGTTAACTGAGTGTACTTGTCTGTGTTAGGACCTGGCCCAGGTTAACTGAGTGTACTTGTCTGTGTTAGGACCTGGCCCAGGTTAACTGAGTGTACTTGTCTGTGTTAGGACCTGGCCCAGGTTAACTGAGTGTACTTGTCTGTGTTAGGACCTGGCCCAGGTTAACTGAGTGTACTTGTCTGTGTTAGGACCTGGCCCAGGTTAACTGAGTGTACTTGCCTGTGTTAGGACCTGGCCCAGCTGCGGTTGGACTTCCAGGGGCTCATTCAGGTGCAAGAGGAACAGGAGGAGGTGCTACACTGGAGGGAGAGGGAGCTGACCGCCCTGAAGGGAGCGCTGAAGGAGGAGGTGGAGAGCCATGACAAGGAGCTGGGCATTATGAAGGAGGTGTACGGCAAGGAGGTGCAGAAGCTCCGTGAGGAGGTGGAGGAGGTGAAAGAGGTAACGATGGGAGAGACAGGGTGGCAGATTGAGTTGAGTTAAGTTGAGTAGAGTTGAATTGAATTGAGTTGAATTGAACATCCCAGTCAGTGGCTCATTGGCGTAACTTAATTTCCCACTGAACATACTGTATCCTGTGTGTATTCTGACTCCCTCTGTCTCCCTGTCAGAGTAACACAGTGCTGGGCCAGGAGAAGAAGGAGGTGGAGGAGGAGAGAGGGGAGGCCCGGGGCCAGGTGAAGGAGCTGATCCAGGAGAGAGAGGAGCTTAGGGGACAGGTACTGGGGCATGATGTACTACAATACCCATAATGATGTACTACAAAACCCATAATGATGTTCTACAATACCCATAATGATGTACTACAGTACCCATAATGATGTACTACAAAACCCATAATGATGTACTACAATACCCATAATGATGTACTACAATACCCATAATGATGTTCTACAGTACCCATAATGATGTACTACAATACCCATAATGATGTACTACAATACCCATAATGATGTACTACAATACCCATAATGATGTACTACAATACCCATAATGATGTACTACAATACCCATAATGATGTACTATAGTACCCATAATGATGTACTACAATACCCATAATGATGTTCTACAATACCCATAATGATGTACTACAATACCCATAATGATGTACTACAGTACCCATAATGATGTACTACAATACCCATAATGAAGTACTACAATACCCATAATGATGTACTACAATACCCATAATGATGTACTACAATACCCATAATGATGTACTTCAATACCCATAATGATGTACTACAATACCCATAATGATGTACTACAATACCCATAATGATGTACTACAATACCCATAATGATGTACTACAATACCCATAATGATGTACTACAATACCCATAATGATGTACTACAATACCCATAATGATGTACTACAATACCCATAATGATGTACTACAATACCCATAATGGTCTCAGAGAAAACATTTTATATTTGACTAAAATCCATGCCACTCCATTTAGTACGAGATGTTACTTTATGTTTAGGTTACATTACATTGGCCTACGTAAATCCGGGACACTTAGATTAGTATGATATGTTACCTTTGGTATGACAGTAGGCTACTTAAGGAAAAAACTAAAAGAGGGTGGTTGTTCGGGGTGGATGTGTTGATGTGTAACGCGAACATCTAGCAATCCAATGTTGCATGTTTGAATCTCATCACGGACAACTTTAGCAACTTTTAAACGACTTACTACTTAGCATGTTAGCCAACCCTAACCCTAACCTTAACCCTTTAATCTATCTCCTAACCTTAACACCTACACTGTAAAAAATAAATAAAAATGAAATATAGATTTTTCATTTAACTAATTATTATTTAGTAACTGGTTCCACAGCCTTTTTTAGTTTACTCAACTTTTCGGTCAAAGTTTTACCTGAACTTGGAAGTTTTTAGTTGGCCCAAACTTAGCTCCAACTTGAGAAAACTTAGGCTAGGGACACCCACACATTCAAATAGAGATTTGAATACAATGTTTTCAACTTACATATTTGACACACGTTGACATTGTGCATGTTTTACAGTAATTCATATGCAACACGTCCTCACAAGCTCTTGGTCCACAGCATTACTATCTTCCTGCTACCATGATGTGTCAATGACTGAATTCACTTGTATTCCTACACTTTGCATTTCAAAGTAAATCTCAGCCTTTTCAAACAATTGTATTTATTATAGTGATTAAGGAGTAACATTAAAACAGAAAAACCCTGAAATAAGTCAATAAGTAAATAAATTAAATGATGAGAGAATAGTCAGATTACCTGAAAACTGACAAAACATGGTGGCGTAGCAGGAAGATCAGAATACTGTGAACAAAGAGGTTGTGAGTTCAAATCCCAGATGAGGAAGGTGTTGAATAACATTTACTGCATCAACGAACATCCACAATGTCGTTGTGTGTGAAATATGTATGTTGAAAACATTGTATGTTAAAAGCACTGTGTGTGTCCCTGTCACACTCTGGCTCCGGGACTTGTATTTTGAGTCAGGGTGTGTTCGTTTTGTTGGGTTTTGGGTAGGTTATGTTGTGTTATTGGGTGTGTTTGGTTTTGTTGGTTTTGATTAGTCATGTGACTCCCAATCGGAGGTAACGAGTGTCAGCTGTCGGCTCGTTATCTCTGATTGGGAGCCATATTTAAACTGTGTGTTTTCACCTTGTGTTTGTGGGTTTTTGTTCCGTGTTCAGTCTTTGTACTGTTGGACTTCACGTTTTCGTTGTTTATTGTTTTTCGTGTTGCACTTTATTAATAAAGTCATGTTCACTTCAAACAGCTGGTTTGGTCTACTCCTTTGAAGACGTTCGTGACAGAAAAACCCACCATAAAAGGACCAAGCAGCGTGTCAAGCGGCAACAGGATCCACCTACACAGGATTTATATCCACCCATAAAGGATTCATGGACATGGGAGGAGATTCTAGATGGTAAGGGGCCTTGGGCACAACCGGGAGAATATCGCCGTCCTCGTGAAGAGCTGGAGGCAGCTAAAGCCGAGAGGCGGCGATATGAGGAGGCAGCACGGAGGCAAGGCTGGAAGCCCGAGAGAGTACTACCCAAGAATTTCTTGGGGAGGAAGCGCCGGGTAAGGAGAGAACGCTGGTGGATGTCCTCCTCGGCTGGGGACATATTACGCAGGAGGAGGCCGTCCGGTACCG
This sequence comes from Coregonus clupeaformis, assembly GCF_020615455.1. NCBI lineage: Eukaryota > Metazoa > Chordata > Actinopteri > Salmoniformes > Salmonidae > Coregonus > Coregonus clupeaformis. The sequence continues at coordinate 6,432 of NW_025534069.1, forward strand.
GAGGGCGATGGGAAGGGGGGAGAACCTGGCAGGAGAGGAACAACGGCATCAGCAGGGCCATCGTCGGAAGGACGAGAGGCAACCCCAAAAAAATTTGGGGGGCACATGGTTGGGCGCCTGGGCAGCAGGAGGCGCCACAGGGAGATGTGGAGAGAAGGCTATCGGATTACGGGAGCCATTGGCGAGTAGAGGGAGGGAAGTTGTTGTGGCACGGCGTGAGAGACTGAGGTGTGTTACCAGTCCGGTCCGGCCCGTTCCTGATCCCCAGTTAAGGCCAGTGGTGTGTGTTCCCGGTACAGACCGGCCTGTTCCTACTCCACGCACCAGGTCCACGATGTGCGTCACCAGCCCAGCCCGGCCTGTTCCTGCTCCACGCACGAAGCCTACGGGGTGCGTCGCCAGCCCAGCCCGGCCTGTTGCTGCTCCCCGCACTAGCCCTGAGATGCGTGTCCTCAGCCCGGGACCACCAGTTCCGGCCCCACGATCAGGCCTACAGTGCGTCTCAGCCGGCCAGAGTCTGCCGTCTGCCCAACGGCGCCTGAACTGCCCGTCTGCCCAACGGGCGCCTGAACTGCCCGTCTGCCCATCGGCGCCTGAACGCCCGTCTGCCCAACGGGCGCCTGAACTGCCCGTCTGCCCAACGGCGCCTGAACTGCCCGTCTGCCCAACGGGGCGCTTGAACTGCCCGTCTGCCCAACGGCGCTAAAGCCGCCCGTGACTGAGCCTGCAAAGCGCCCGTCTGCCAGAGCCTTCAGAGCCGTCCGCCAGACCGGGAGCCGCTAGAGCCTTCCCGCCAGACAGGAGCCGCTAGAGCCTTCCGCCAGACAGGATCAGCCAGAGCCTTCCGCCAGACAGGATCAGCCAGAGCCTTCCGCCAGACAGGATCAGCCAGAGCCTTCCGCCAGACAGGATCAGCCAGAGCCTTCCGCCAGACAGGATCAGCCAGAGCCTTCCGCCAGACAGGATCAGCCAGAGCCTTCCGCCAGCCATGAGCAGCCAGATCCGTCAGCCAGCCGCGAGCAGCCAGATCCGTACAGCCAGCCATGAGCAGCCAGATCCGTCAGCCAGCCATGAGCAGCCAGATCCGTCAGCCAGCCATGAGCAGCCAGATCCGTCAGCCAGCCGCGAGCAGCCAGATCCGTCAGCCAGCCAGTGAGCAGCCAGATCCGCCAGAGCCGTCCAGCCAGGATCCGGCCAGAGCCGCCCAGCCAGGATCCGCCAGAGCCGTCCAGCCAGGATCCGCCAGAGCCGGACCAGCCAGGATCCGCCAGAGCCGTCCAGCCAGGATCCGCCAGAGCCGTCCCAGCCAGGATCCGCCAGAGCCGTCCAGCCAGGATCCGCCAGAGCCGTCTAGCCAGGATCTGCCAGAGCCGTCCAGCCAGGATCCGCCAGAGCGGTCCCAGCCAGGGATCCGCCAGAGCCGTCCAGCCAGGATCCGCCAGAGCCGTCCAGCCAGGATCCGCCAGAGCCGTCCAGCAAGGATCCGCCAGAGCCGTCCAGCCAGGATCCGCCAGAGCCGTCTAGCCAGGATCTGCCAGAGCCGTCCAGCCAGGATCCGCCAGCCAGCCAGGATCCGCCAGAGCCAGCCAGCCAGGATCCGCCATTCAGTCCGGTGCTCCCCCTTAGCCTGGTGCTGCCTCTTATCCTGGTGCTGCCCCTTAGTCCGGTGCTACCCCTTAGTCCGGTGCTGCCCCTTAATCCAGGTGGGTTAAATTGGAGGGTGGTCATTTGGAGGAGGCTACGAGAGTGGGTAGTGACTATAGTGGGGTGGTGGTCAAGCCCGGAGCCGGAGCCGCTCCGAGGAGCAACACCCACCCAGCCCTCTATTGTGGGTTGTGAGGCGTGGTCGCAGTCTGCGCCTTTAGGGGAGTACTGTCACACTCTGGCTCCGGGACTTGTATTTTGAGTCAGGGTGTGTTCGTTTTGTTGGGTTTTGGGTAGGTTATGTTGTGTTATTGGGTGTGTTTGGTTTGTTGGTTTTGATTAGTCATGTGACTCCCAATCGGAGGTAACGAGTGTCAGCTGTCGGCTCGTTATCTCTGATTGGGAGCCATATTTAAACTGTGTGTTTTCACCTTGTGTTTGTGGGTTTTTGTTCCGTGTTCAGTCTTTGTACTGTTGGACTTCACGTTTCGTCATTGTTTATTGTTTTTCGTGTTGCACTTTATTAATAAAGTCATGTTCACTTCAAACGCTGCGCTTTGGTCTACTCCCTTTGAAGACGTTCGTGACAGTCCCTAGCCAAAGTTTGGGCCCACTAAAAATGTTAAGTTCAGGTAACACTTTGACTGAAAAGTTGAGTGAAGAAAAAATGGCTGTGGAACCAGTTACTAAACATTTATTAGTGGAATCATCAAGATTTTTTTTTTTACAGTGTAACCTAACGTGGCATATCATACTAAAGCAGTTGAATGTAATAAATCATACTAAACGATCAAGACGTAGGATACTAGATGTCCTACAATTCATATTATATTGTACTACCGCTATTACATTGGTAGCCCAATGTAATGTAGCCTAACATATCATACTAAATGGAGTGGCGCCGACTTTAGTAAATATTATACGTTTTGCTCTGAGACCAGGTTGTCCCGAAGCTGACATAATGTATCCCATCTCTACACTAACCCAGGTGGAGGAGCTGGAGAGCAGGGTGGAGAAGCTCAACCTCGTCATCAAGGAGTCCAAATCTCTGCAGAGACAGTTGGTGAAATGCATAGAGCAACTCAAGGTGAGGCAGGGAGAGGGAGGGAAATACAGACTCTCAATGAAGTAGGATGTTCTTTAAAATGCATCCTCAAGTGTTGAAATATCAACTGAGTTTTTAGATAGAGTGTATCCTAACGTAATAATACAATACTAAAATGTGATCCCACAGAGAGAGAAGCAGCAGGTTGAGGGGACGCTAGCGGAGGTGAGGGACAAGGAAGAGGACCTGTGCCAGGCAAACAAAGCCCTACTAATAAGGCTGGAGAACGTACAGGTGAAATAAATACATTTACATTTACATTTTAGTCATTTAGCAGACACTCTTATCCAGAGCGACTTACAATTAGTGAGTGCATACATTATTTTTTTTCATACTGGCCCCCCATGGGAATCGAACCCACAACCCTGGCATTGCAAACATCATCCCTGCCGGCCAAACCCTCCCCTACCTTGGATGACGCTGGGCCAATTGTGCGCCGCCCCATGTAGGCTTGTTGTAAGATTCCAACTTTATACAGGGAAACAACTCTTCAAAATAGTTCCAACTTTATACAGGGAAACAACTCTTCAAAATAGTTCCAACTTTATACAGGGAAACAACTCTTCAAAATAGTTCCAACTTTATACAGGGAAACAACTCTTCAGAATAGTTCCAACTTTATACAGGGAAACAACTCTTCAAAATAGTTCCAACTTTATACAGGGAAACAACTCTTCAAAATAGTTCCAACTTTATACAGGGAAACAACTTGGACAACCTGTTGTTTTCTCCTTCTCCTTAGTTTCTCCACACACTAACACAGTCCTGTTTATGTGTTTCTTCCCTCTCCCAGAGCGAGCTGACCCAGCTGAACCACCAG
>NW_025534069.1:15000-47500 GCF_020615455.1 Coregonus clupeaformis
GCGTGCGCATGCATGCGTGCATGTGCTGGTAAAGTAGCCCAGACTAATGAACTCATAATATTACTATGTTTTGGTATAAATATAAAAATACTAAAAAGAAGAGCTAACTATTGATGTCACCCATTACACTCAGCCAGCTCATTACCCACACTCCCTTTACTGTCCCCCTCTCAGCCAGCTCATTACCCACACTCCCTTTACTGTCCCCATCTCAGCCAGCTCATTACCCACACTCCCTTTACTGTCCCCCTCTCAGCCAGCTCATTACCCACACTCCCTTTACTGTCCCCTCTCAGCCAGCTCATTACCCACACTCCTTTACTGTCCCCCTCTCAGCCAGCCCATTACCCACACTCCCTTTACTGTCCCCCTCTCAGCCAGCCCATTACCCACACTCCCTTTACTGTCCCCCTCTCAGCCAGCTCATTACCCATACTCCCTTTACTGTCCCCCTCTCAACAGGCTCATTACCCACACTCCTTTACTGTCCCCCTCTCAGCCAGCTCATTACCCACACTCCTTTACTGTCCCCCTCTCAGCCAGCTCATTACCCACACTCCTTTACTGTCCCCCTCTCAGCCGGCTCATTACCCACACTCCTTTACTGTCCCCCTCTCAGCCAGCTCATTACCCACACTCCCTTTACTGTCCCCCTCTCAGCCAGCTCATTACCCACACTCCCTTTACTGTCCCCCTCTCAGCAGGCTCATTACCCACACTACCCTACTGTCCCCCTCTCAGCCAGCTCATTACCCACACTCCCCTTTACTGTCCCCCTCTCAGCAGGCCCATTACCCACACTCCCTTTACTGTCCCCTCTCAGCCAGCTCATTACCCCACTCCTTTACTGTTCCCCCTCTCAGCCAGCTCATTACCCACCTCCTTTACTGTCCCCTCTCAGCCAGCTCATTACCACACTCCTTTACTGTCCCCCTCTCAGCCAGCTCATTACCCACACTCCTTTACTGTCCCCTCTCAGCCAGCCATTACCCACACTCCCTTTACTGTCCCCCTCTCAGCCAGCTCATTACCCACACTCCCTTTACTGTCCCCCTCTCAGCCAGCTCATTACCCACACTCCCTTTACTGTCCCCATCTAGCCCACTCCCTTTTGTCCACCTCTCAGCCAGCTCATTACCACACTCCTTTACTGTCCCCATCTCAGCCAGCTCATTACCCACACTCCCTTTACTGTCCCCCTCTCAGCAGGCTCATTACCCACACTCCCTTTACTGTCCCCCTCTCAGCCAGCTCATTACCCACACTCCCTTTACTGTCCCCCTCTCAGCCAGCCCATTACCCACACTCCCTTTACTGTCCCCCTCTCAGCCAGCTCATTACCCACACTCCCTTTACTGTCCCCATCTCAGCCAGCTCATTACCCACACTCCTTTACTGTCCCCCCCCAGCTCATTACCCACACTCCTTTACTGTCCCCCTCTCAGCAGCTCATTACCCACACTCCTTACTGTCCCCTCTCAGCCAGCTATTACCCACACTCCTTTACTGTCCCCTCTCAGCAGGCTCATTACCCACACTCCCTTTACTGTCCCCCTCTCAGCCAGCTCATTACCCACACTCCCTTTACTGTCCCCCTCTCAGCCAGCTCATTACCCACACTCCTTTACTGTCCCCTCTCAGCCAAGGCCCATTACCCACACTCCCTTTACTGTCCCCTCTCAGCCAGCCCATTACCCACACTCCCTTTACTGTCCCCATCTCAGTCAGGCTCATTACCCACACTCCCTTTACTGTCCCCTCTCAGCAGGCTCATTACCACTCCTTTACTGTCCCCATCTCAGCCAGCTCATTACCCACACTCCCTTTACTGTCCCCATCTCAGCAGGCCCATTACCACACTCCCTTTACTGTCCCCATCTCAGCCAGCTCATTACCCACACTCCCTTTACTGTCCCCCTCTCAGCAGGCTCATTACCCACACTCCCTTTACTGTCCCCCTCTCAACAGGCTCATTACCCACACTCCCTTTACTGTCCCCATCTCAGCCAGCTCATTACCCACACTCCCTTTACTGTCCCCCTCTCAGCAGAATACTCATTACCGCACTCCTTTACTGTCCCCCTCTCAGCCAGCCCATTACCCACACTCCTTTACTGTCCCCTCTCAGCCAGCCCATTACCCACACTCTTTACTGTCCCCCTCTAGCCAGCCCCATTACCCACACTCCTTTACTGTCCCCCATCTCAGCCAGGCTCATTACCCACACTCCCTTTACTGTCCCCTCTCAGCTAGGCTCATTACCCACACTCCCTTTACTGTCCCCCTCTCAGCCAGGCTCATTACCCACACTCCCTTTACTGTCCCCATCTCAGCCAGCTCATTACCCACACTCCTTTACTGTCCCCTCTCAGCCAGCCATTACCCACACTCCCTTTACTGTCCCCCTCTCAGCAAGCTCATTACCCACACTCCCTTTACTGTCCCCTCTCAGCCCATTACCCACACTCCCTTTACTGTCCCCCTCTCAGCAGGCCCATTACCCACACTCCCTTTACTGTCCCCCTCTCAGCCAGCTCATTACCCACACTCCCTTTACTGTCCCCCTCTCAGCCAGCCCATTACCCACACTCCCTTTACTGTCCCCCTCTCAGCCAGCTCATTACCCACACTCCCTTTACTGTCCCCCTCTCAGCCAGCTCATTACCCACACTCCCTTTACTGTCCCCTCTCAGCAGGCTCATTACCCACACTCCTTTACTGTCCCCCCTCTCAGCCAGCTCATTACCCACACTCCCTTTACTGTCCCCCTCTCAGCAGGCTCATTACCCACACTCCCTTTACTGTCCCCCTCTCAGCAGGCTCATTACCCACACTCCCTTTACTGTCCCCCTCTCAGCCAGCTCATTACCCACACTCACTTTACTGTCCCCCTCTCAGCCAGCCCATTACCCACACTCCTTTACTGTCCCCCTCTCAGCTGACCCTCATTACCCACACTCCCTTTACTGTCCCCCTCTCAGCCAAGCTCATTACCCACACTCCTTTACTGTCCCCCTCTCAGCCAGCTCATTACCCACACTCCCTTTACTGTCCCCCTCTACAGCGAGCTCATTACCCACACTCCCTTTACTGTCCCCCTCTCAGCCAGGCCCATTACCCACATTCCCTTTACTGTCCCCCATCTCAGCAGGCTCATTACCCACACTCCCTTTACTGTCCCCCTCTCAGCAGCCCATTACCCACACTCCCTTTACTGTCCCCCTCTCAGCCAGGCCTATTACCCACACCCTTTACTGTCCCCCCTCAGCCAGCCATTACCCACACTCTCTTACTGTCCCCCTCTCAGCCAGCTCATTACCCACACTCCCTTTACTGTCCCCATCTCAGCCAGCTCATTACCCACACTCCCTTTACTGTCCCCATCTCAGCCAGCCCATTACCCACACTCCCTTTACTGTCCCCCTCTCAGCAGGCTCATTACCCACACTCCCTTTACTGTCCCCCTCTCAGCCAGGCTCATTACCCACACTCCCTTTACTGTCCCCCTCTCAGCCAGCTCATTACCCACACTCCCTTTACTGTCCCCCTCTCAGCCGGCTCATTACCCACACTCCCTTTACTGTCCCCCTCTCAGCAGGCTCATTACCCACACTCCCTTTACTGTCCCCCTCTCAGCAGGCTCATTACCCACACTCCCTTTACTGTCCCCCCTCTCAGCCGGCTCATTACCCACACTCCCTTTACTGTCCCCTCTCAGCAGGCTCATTACCCACACTCCCTTTACTGTCCCCCCTCTCAGCAGGCTCATTACCCACACTCCCTTTACTGTCCCCCTCTCAGCAGGCTCATTACCCACACTCCCTTTACTGTCCCCCTCTCAGCAGGCCCATTACCCACACTCCTTTACTGTCCCCCTCTCAGCAGGCTCATTACCCACACTCCCTTTACTGTCCCCCTCTCAGCCAGCTCATTACCCACACTCCCCTTTACTGTCCCCCTCTCAGCCAGGCTCATTACCCACACTCCCTTTACTGTCCCCTCTCAGCAGGCTCATTACCCACACTCCCTTTACTGTCCCCTCTCAGGCAGGCTCATTACCCACACTCCTTTACTGTCCCCCTCTCAGCCGGCTCCATTACCCACACTCCCTTTGCTGTCCCCCTCTCAGCCAGCCCATTACCCACACTCTCTTTACTGTCCCCATCTCAGCAGGCTCATTACCCACACTCCCTTTACTGTCCCCCTCTCAGCCAGCTCATTACCCACACTCCCTTTACTGTCCCCCTCTCAGCAGGCTCATTACCCACACTCCCTTTACTCTGTCCCCCTCTCAGCCAGCTCATTACCCACACTCCCTTTACTGTCCCCCTCTCAGCCAGCCATTACCCACACTCCTTTACTGTCCCCCCTCTCAGCCAGCTCATTACCCACACTCCCTTTACTGTCCCCATCTCAGCAGGCTCATTACCCACACTCCCTTTACTGTCCCCCTCTCAGCCAGCTCATTACCCACACTCCCTTTACTGTCCCCCTCTCAGCCAGCTCATTACCCACACTCCCTTTACTGTCCCCCTCTCAGCCGGCTCATTACCCACACTCCCTTTACTGTCCCCCTCTCAGCCAGCTCATTACCCACACTCCCTTTACTGTCCCCCTCTCAGCCAGCTCATTACCCACACTCCCTTTACTGTCCCCATCTCAGCAGCTCATTACCCACACTCCTTTACTGTCCCCCCTCTCAGCAGGCTCATTACCCACACTCCCTTTACTGTCCCCCCTCTCAGCCAGCTCATTACCCACACTCCCTTTACTGTCCCCCTCTCAGCAGGCTCATTACCCACACTCCCTTTACTGTCCCCATCTCAGCCAGCTCATTACCCACACTCCCTTTACTGTCCCCCTCTCAGCAAGCTCATTACCACACTCCCTTTACTGTCCCCCTCTCAGCCAGCCCATTACCCACACTCCTTTACTGTCCCCTCTCAGCCAGCTCATTACCCACTCCTTTACTGTCCCCCTCTCAGCCAGCTCATTACCCACACTCCTTTACTGTCCCCCTCTCAGCAAGCTCATTACCCACACTCCCTTTACTGTCCCCCTCTCAGCCGGCTCATTACCCACACTCCCTTTACTGTCCCCCTCTCAGCAGGCTCATTACCCACACTCCCTTTACTGTCCCCTCTCAGCAGGCTCATTACCCACACTCCCTTTACTGTCCCCTCTCAGCCAGCTCATTACCCACACTCCCTTTACTGTCCCCCTCTCAGCAGGCTCATTACCCACACTCCCTTTACTGTCCCCCTCTCAGCAGGCTCATTACCCACACTCCCTTTACTGTCCCCCTCTCAGCAAGCTCATTACCCACACTCCCTTTACTGTCCCCCCTCTCAGCCAGCTCATTACCCACACTCCTTTACTGTCCGCATCTCAGCAGGCTCATTACCCACACTCCCTTTACTGTCCCCATCTCAGCAGGCTCATTACCCACACTCCCTTTACTGTCCCCCTCTCAGCCAGCTCATTACCCACACTCCCTTTACTGTCCCCCTCTCAGCCAGCTCATTACCCACACTCCCTTTACTGTCCCCCCTCTCAGCCAGCCCATTACCCACACTCCTTTACTGTCCCCCTCTCAGCAGGCTCATTACCACTCCTTTACTGTCCCCCTCTAGCGCCTCATTACCCACACTCCCTTTACTGTCCCCTCTCAGCCAGCTCATTACCCACACTCCTTTACTGTCCCCCTCTCAGCAGGCTCATTACCCACACTCCTTTACTGTCCCCCTCTCAGCCAGCTCATTACCCACACTCCCTTTACTGTCCCCCTCTCAGCCAGCTCATTACCCACACTCCCTTTACTGTCCCCATCTCAGCAGGCCCATTACCCACACTCCTTTACTGTCCCCCTCTCTCAGCAAGCTCATTACCCACACTCCCTTTACTGTCCCCCTCTCAGCCAGGCTCATTACCCACACTCCCTTTACTGTCCCCCTCTCAGCAAGCCCATTACCCACACTCCTTTACTGTCCCCATCTCAGCCAGCCCATTACCCACACTCCTTTACTGTCCCCCTCTCAGCCAGCTCATTACCCACACTCCCCTTTACTGTCCCCATCTCAGCAGGCTCATTACCCACATCCCTTTACTGTCCCCCTCTCAGCCAGCCCATTACCCACACTCCTTTACTGTCCCCCTCTCAGCCGGCTCATTACCCACACTCCTTTACTGTCCCCCTCTCAGCAGGCTCATTACCCACACCTTTACTGTCCCCCTCAGCCAGGCTCATTACCCACACTCCTTTACTGTCCCCCCCTCTCAGCCAGCTCATTACCCACACTCCTTTACTGTCCCCCTCTCAGCAGGCTCATTACCCGCACACTCCCTTTACTGTCCCCCTCTCAGCCAGCTCATTACCCACACTCTTTACTGTCCCCCCTCTCAGCAGGCTCATTACACACTCCCTTTACTGTCCCCCTCTCAGCCAGCTCATTACCCACACTCCTTTACTGTCCCCTCTCAGCCAGACTCATTACCCACACTCCCTTTACTGTCCCCCTCTCAGCAGGCTCATTACCCACCTCCCTTTACTGTCCCCCTCTCAGCCAGCTCATTACCCACACTCCTTTACTGTCCCCCCTCTCAGCAAGCTCATTACCCACACTCCCTTTACTGTCCCCCTCTCAGCCAGCTCATTACCCACACTCCCTTTACTGTCCCCCTCTCAGCCAGCCCATTACCCACACTCCCTTTACTGTCCCCATCTCAGCAGGCTCATTACCCACACTCCCTTTACTGTCCCCCTCTCAGCAGGCTCATTACCCACACTCCCTTTACTGTCCCCCTCTCAGCCAGGCTCATTACCCACACTCCCTTTACTGTCCCCCTCTCAGCCAGCTCATTACCCACACTCCCTTTACTGTCCCCCTCTCAGCAGGCTCATTACCCACACTCCCTTTACTGTCCCCTCTCAGCCAGCTCATTACCCACACTCCTTTACTGTCCCCCCTCTCAGCAGGCTCATTACCCACACTCCCTTTACTGTCCCCCTCTCAGCCAGCTCATTACCCACACTCCCTTTACTGTCCCCCTCTCAGCAGGCTCATTACCCACACTCCCTTTACTGTCCCCCTCTCAGCCAGCTCATTACCCACACTCCCTTTACTGTCCCCCTCACAGCAGCCTCATTACCCACACTCCCTTTACTGTCCCCCTCTCAGCCAGCTCATTACCCACACTCCCTTTACTGTCCCCCTCTCAGCAGGCTCATTACCCACACTCCCTTTACTGTCCCCCTCTCAGCCAGCTCATTACCCACACTCCTTTACTGTCCCCCTCTCAGCAGGCTCATTACCCACACTCCCTTTACTGTCCCCCTCTCAGCCAGCTCATTACCCACACTCCCTTTACTGTCCCCCTCTCAGCCAGCCCATTACCCACACTCCCTTTACTGTCCCCATCTCAGCCAGCCCATTACCCACACTCCCTTTACTGTCCCCATCTCAGCCAGCCCATTACCCACACTCCCTTTACTGTCCCCATCTCAGCAGGCCCATTACCACACTCCCTTTACTGTCCCCATCTCAGCCAGCTCATTACCCACACTCCTTTACTGTCCCCCTCTCAGCAGGCTCATTACCCACACTCCCTTTACTGTCCCCCTCTCAGCCAGCTCATTACCCACACTCCCTTTACTGTCCCCCTCTCAGCAGGCTCATTACCCACACTCCCTTTACTGTCCCCCTCTCAGCAGGCTCATTACCCACACTCCCTTTACTGTCCCCATCTCAGCCAGCTCATTACCCACACTCCCTTTACTGTCCCCATCTCAGCAGGCTCATTACCCACACTCCCTTTACTGTCCCCCTCTCAGCAGGCTCATTACCCACACTCCCTTTACTGTCCCCCTCTCAGCAGGCTCATTACCCACACTCCCTTTACTGTCCCCCTCTCAGCCAGCCCATTACCCACACTCCCTTTACTGTCCCCATCTCAGCAGGCCCATTACCCACACTCCCTTTACTGTCCCCCTCTCAGCCAGCTCATTACCCACACTCCCTTTACTGTCCCCCTCTCAGCCAGCTCATTACCCACACTCCCTTTACTGTCCCCCTCTCAGCAGGCTCATTACCCACACTCCCTTTACTGTCCCCCTCTCAGCCAGCTCATTACCCACACTCCCTTTACTGTCCCCTCTCAGCCAGCTCATTACCCACACTCCCTTTACTGTCCCCCTCTCAGCCAGCTCATTACCCACACTCCCTTTACTGTCCCCCTCTCAGCCAGCTCATTACCCACACTCCCTTTACTGTCCCCCTCTCAGCAGGCTCATTACCCACACTCCCTTTACTGTCCCCCCTCTCAGCCAGCTCATTACCCACACTCCCTTTACTGTCCCCCTCTCAGCCAGCTCATTACCCACACTCCCTTTACTGTCCCCCTCTCAGCAGGCTCATTACCCACACTCCCTTTACTGTCCCCCTCTCAGCCAGCCCATTACCCACACTCCCTTTACTGTCCCCCTCTCAGCCAACTCATTACCCACACTCCCTTTACTGTCCCCCTCTCAGCCAGCTCATTACCCACACTCCCTTTACTGTCCCCATCTCAGCCGGCTCATTACCCACACTCCCTTTACTGTCCCCCTCTCAGCCAGGCTCATTACCCACACTCCTTTACTGTCCCCCTCTCAGCCAGCTCATTACCCACACTCCCTTTACTGTCCCCCTCTCAGCCAAGCTCATTACCCACACTCCCTTTACTGTCCCCCTCTCAGCCGGCTCATTACCCACACTCCCTTTACTGTCCCCCTCTCAGCAGGCTCATTACCCACTCCCTTTACTGTCCCCCTCTCAGCAGGCTCATTACCCACACTCCCTTTACTGTCCCCCTCTCAGCAGGCTCATTACCCACACTCCCTTTACTGTCCCCCTCTCAGCAGGCTCATTACCCACACTCCCTTTACTGTCCCCCTCTCAGCCAGCCCATTACCCACACTCCCTTTACTGTCCCCCTCTCAGCAGGCTCATTACCCACACTCCCCTTTACTGTCCCCCTCTCAGCCAGCCCATTACCCACACTCCCTTTACTGTCCCCCTCTCAGCAGGCTCATTACCCACACTCCCTTGACTGTCCCCCTCTCAGCCAGCTCATTACCCACACTCCCTTTACTGTCCCCATCTCAGCAGGCTCATTACCCACACTCCCTTTACTGTCCCCCTCTCAGCCAGCCCATTACCCACACTCCCTTTACTGTCCCCCTCTCAGCCAGCTCATTACCCACACTCCCTTTACTGTCCCCCTCTCAGCAGGCTCATTACCCACACTCCCTTTACTGTCCCCCTCTCAGCCGGCTCATTACCCACACTCCCTTTACTGTCCCCCTCTCAGCCAGCCCATTACCCACACTCCCTTTACTGTCCCCCTCTCAGCCAGCTCATTACCCACACTCCCTTTACTGTCCCCCCTCTCAGCAGGCTCATTACCCACACTCCCTTTACTGTCCCCCTCTCAGCAGGCTCATTACCCACACTCCTTTACTGTCCCCCTCTCAGCCAGCCCATTACCCACACTCCCTTTACTGTCCCCCCTCTCAGCAGGCTCATTACCCACACTCCCTTTACTGTCCCCCTCTCAGCCAGCCCATTACCCACACTCCCTTTACTGTCCCCTCTCAGCCCAGCTCATTACCCACACTCCCTTTACTGTCCCCCTCTCAGCCAGGCTCATTACCCACACTCCCTTTACTGTCCCCATCTCAGCCAGCTCATTACCCACACTCCCTTTACTGTCCCCCTCTCAGCCAGCCCATTACCCACACTCCCTTTACTGTCCCCCTCTCAGCCAGCTCATTACCCACACTCCCTTTACTGTCCCCCTCTCAGCAGGCTCATTACCCACACTCCCTTTACTGTCCCACTCTCAGCCAGCTCATTACCCACACTCCCTTTACTGTCCCCCTCTCAGCAGGCTCATTACCCACACTCCCTTTACTGTCCCCCTCTCAGCCAGCCCATTACCCACACTCCCTTTACTGTCCCCCTCTCAGCAGGCTCATTACCCACACTCCCTTTACTGTCCCCCTCTCAGCCAGCTCATTACCCACACTCTCTTTACTGTCCCCCTCTCAGCAGGCTCATTACCCACACTCCCTTTACTGTCCCCCTCTCAGCCAGCTCATTACCCACACTCCCTTTACTGTCCCCCCTCTCAGCCAGCTCATTACCCACACTCCCTTTACTGTCCCCCTCTCAGCCAGCTCATTACCCACACTCCCTTTACTGTCCCCCTCTCAGCAGGCTCATTACCCACACTCCCTTTACTGTCCCCCTCTCAGCAGGCTCATTACCCACACTCCCTTTACTGTCCCCCTCTCAGCCAGCTCATTACCCACACTCCCTTTACTGTCCCCCTCTCAGCCAGCTCATTACCCACACTCCCTTTACTGTCCCCCTCTCAGCCAGCCCATTACCCACACTCCCTTTACTGTCCCCCTCTCAGCAGGCTCATTACCCACACTCCCTTTACTGTCCCCCTCTCAGCCAGCCAATTACCCACACTCCCTTTACTGTCCCCATCTCAGCAGGCCCATTACCCACACTCCCTTGACTGTCCCCCTCTCAGCCAGCTCATTACCCACACTCCCTTTACTGTCCCCCTCTCAGCCAGCCCATTACCCACACTCCCTTTACTGTCCCCCTCTCAGCCAGCCCATTACCCACACTCCCTTTACTGTCCCCCTCTCAGCCAGCTCATTACCCACACTCCCTTGACTGTCCCCCTCTCAGCCAGCTCATTACCCACACTCCCTTTACTGTCCCCCTCTCAGCCAGGGCAATCTGACTAACTGTCAGTACTCCTCTTGGCCAGGGCCTCTGACTAAGTGTCAGTAGAGTCCTCCTCTCCTCCAGGGCCTCTGACTAACTGTCAGTAGAGTCCTCCTCTCCTCCAGGGCCTCTGACTAACTGTCAGTAGAGTCCTCCTCTTCTCCAGGGCCTCTGACTAACTGTCAGTAGAGTCCTCCTCTCCTCCAGGGCCTCTGACTAACTGTCAGTAGAGTCCTCCTCTCCTCCAGGGCCTCTGACTAACTGTCAGTAGAGTCCTCCTCTCCTCCAGGGCCTCTGACTAACTGTCAGTAGAGTCCTCCTCTCCTCCAGGGTCTCTGACTAACTGTCAGTAGAGTCCTCCTCTCGGCCAGGGCCTCTGACTAACTGTCAGTAGAGTCCTCCTCTCCTCCAGGGCCTCTGACTAACTGTCAGTAGAGTCCTCCTCTCCTCCAGGGCCTCTGACTCACTGTCAGTAGAGTCCTCCTCTCGGCCAGGGCCTCTGACTAACTGTCAGTAGAGTCCTCCTCTCCTCCAGGGCCTCTGACTAACTGTCAGTAGAGTCCTCCTCTCCTCCAGGGCCTCTGACTAACTGTCAGTAGAGTTCTCCTCTCCTCCAGGGTCTCTGACCAACTGTCAGTAGAGTCCTCCTCTCCTCCAGGGCCTCTGACTAACTGTCAGTAGAGTCCTCCTCTCCTCAGGGCCTCTGACTAACTGTCAGTAGAGTCCTCCTCTCCTCCAGGGCCTCTGACTAACTGTCAGTAGAGTCCTCCTCTCCTCCAGGGTCTCTGACTAACTGTCAGTAGAGTCCTCCTCTCGGCCAGGGCCTCTGACTAACTGTCAGTAGAGTCCTCCTCTCCTCCAGGGCCTCTGACTAACTGTCAGTAGAGTCCTCCTCTCGGCCAGGGCCTCTGACTAACTGTCAGTAGAGTCCTCCTCTCCTCCAGGGCCTCTGACTAACTGTCAGTAGAGTTCTCCTCTCCTCCAGGGCCTCTGACTAACTGTCAGTAGAGTCCTCCTCTCCTCCAGGGCCTCTGACTAACTGTCAGTAGAGTCCTCCTCTCCTCCAGGGCCTCTGACTAACTGTCAGTAGAGTTCTCCTCTCCTCCAGGGCCTCTGACTAACTGTCAGTAGAGAATACAGTCTTTGGATCCTGTTCACTTGCTGTCTGATCAAGGATGAAATGCAAACAGACAAACTGACAGACCATACATCATTTCCATAATAATTTCACTATGTATTCTGCAGTATGTAGTGAAGGTCTATTCATGGTTTCCTTATCTGACAGATGGAGCAGATAAGAGGAGAGCTGCAGCAGGAGAGAGCAGTCAGACAGGACCTGGAGTGTGACAAGATCACCTTGGAGAGACAGGTAGGTTTTAACCTCTGTGACATCACCAATCTCTCTACAGTTGATGGTTGAACCTCCCATAGAGGACCCCATGCTTCCTGGCCCTACGTATACAGTATGTCCTGCTCACCCTGTATTGTTCTCTTACAGAATAAAGACCTGAAGAGCAGGGTGTCTCATCTAGAGGGCTCCCAGAGGTCCAACCAAGATGTTGTGGTCTCCAGACTGGAGGGAAGGATCCAGGAGCTGGAGGGGAGACTGGAGGGAGAGGAGAGGTGAGGCTGGAGGGAGAGGAGAGGTGAGGCTGGAGGCAGAGGAGAGGTGAGGCTGGAGGGAGAGGAGAGATGAGGCTGGAGGGAGAGGAGAGGTGAGGCTGCAGGGAGAGGAGAGGTGAGGCTGGAGGCAGAGGAGAGGTGAGGCTGGAGGAGGAGATGAGGTGGAGAGGTGAGAGGGCGTGAGAGGTGAGGTGGAGAGGAGAGGTGAGGCTGGAGGGAGAGGAGAGGTGAGGCTGGAGGGAGAGGAGATGAGGCTGGAGGGAGAGGAGAGGTGAGGCTGCAGGGGGAGAGTGAGAGGTGGAGGGAGAGGAGAGGAGTGAGGCTGGAGGGAGAGGAGAGTGAGGCTGGAGGGAGAGGAGAGGTGAGGCTGAGGGAGAGGAGAGGTGAGGCTGGAGGGAGAGGAGATGAGGCTGCAGGGAGAGGAGAGGTGAGGCTGCAGGGAGAGGAGATGAGAGGTAGAGGGGAGAGGAGAGGTGAGGCTGGAGGGAGAGGTGAGGTGAGGCTGGAGGGAGAGGAGAGGTGAGGCTGGAGGGAGAGGAGAGGTGAGACTGCAGGGAGAGGAGAGGTGAGGCTGGAGGGAGAGGAGAGTTGAAGCTGCAGGGGGAGGTGAGGCTGGAGGGAGAGGAGAGATGAGGCTTGAGGGAGAGGAGAGGTGAGGCTGGAGGGAGAGGAGAGGTGAGGCTGCAGGGAGAGGAGATGAGAGGTGGAGGGGAGAGGAGATGAGAGGTGAGGTGAGGTGGAGGGGAGAGGAGAGGTGTAGAGGATGCTGGAGGGAGAAGAGAGGTGAGGCTGGAGGGAGAAAATAGGTGTGGGGTGGAGGGAGAGGAGAGGTGAGGCTGCAGGGAGAGGATATGAAAGGTGGAGGGGAGAGGAGATGAGAGGTGAGGTTTAGGATAGAGGAGAGGTGAAGTGGAGGGGAGAGGAGAGGTGTAGGGGAAGCTGGAGGGAGAAGAGAGGTGAGGCTGCAGGGCGAGGAGAGGTGAGGAGGAGGGGAGAGAAGATGAGAGATGGAGGGGAGAGGTGAGGCTGCAGGGAGAGGAGAGGTGGAGGGGAGAGATGAGGTGAGGTGGAGATGAGGGGTGAAGGGGAGGTGAAGTGGAGGGAGAGAGGAGAGGTGCGGTGAAGGGAGAGATGTGGAGGGAGAGGTGGGTGTAGGGGAGAGGTGAGGTGGAGGAGAGGTGAGGATGTGAGGTGGAGGGGAGAGGAGAGGGGGAGGGGAGAGGAGAGGAGAGGTAACGTGAGGTGAGATGGAGGGGAGAGGTGGAAAGGAGAGGTGAAGTGGAGGGGAGGCTGGAGAGAGAGGAGAGGTGCGGTTGAGTGGAGAGGAGAGGAGAGATGGAGGGGAACTGGAGAGTTGAGGTGGAGCGGGGGCTGCAGGGAGAGGAGAGGTGGAGGGGAGGCTGCAGGGAGAGGAGAAGTGGAAGGTTGAGGAGATGAGAGGTGAGGTGAAGGGGAGAGATGAGGTGAGGTGGAGGGGAGATGAGAGGGGGAGAGAAGGGGTGGATGGGAGAGGAGATGAGAGGTGAGGTGGAGGGGAGACTGGAGAGAGAGGAGAGGTGTTAAATATACTGAAGTGATCCCGCCGTTGATAAGCACTATTCCTCATTCCCCCAAGGGAGCTATCTTTCTTGGCGCAGTTGTTAGCGTGCTCAACCCTGGGCCTGGACTACAATTTAGCTAGTTCGATTCTTCCCTTGGTTTATTACAATGCTGTGGTTCAAATACATCACCGCCAGTACAGCAATGACAAGGCATCTACGGTACAAGAGTTTAATGTTTAGATGGTGTTAAAGGCTATAATCATGAGTGTCTGACAGGTTTGAATGTTTAGATGGTGTTGAGGACTATGATCATGAGTGTCTGCTGACAGGGTTTCATATTTTCTTCTCAGAGACAACATCAACCTGCAACAAGCCAACAGGAAACTAGAGAGAAAAGTGAAGGAGATGATGATGCAAGTGGATGATGAACACATATCTATGCAGAACCAGAAAGACCAGGTAAAGTGGATGATGAACACATATCTATGCAGAACCAGAAACACCAGTGTTGCGTTCCCCAGCAAGAAAACCAAAAATGTCTCTCAAACAGAAGGGGGAACTAACAAAGAGTCACTGACAACGACCAAAACTGAGCAGGTGGGGTTCTAGAAGGGGTTCTGAAAGACACTCATGGGGGTGTCCACTGAAAGTTGACTAGCCACAACAACTGGGACCTAAAAGACACCCACCATGAGCACCCACTAATCTTCCCAAGAAGAGGCAGACAAAAGAAAAACCCCAAACTTAAAGACAGGAAGCAAATTTTTTTTAATTATTATATAAAATAGGGAGAGAGAACTAAAGATGTTGACCCTCCACATCTACCAAGACAACTAAAGATGTTAACCCTCCACATCTCTCAAGACAACTAAATGTATTAACCCTCCACATCTACCAAGACAACTAAGGATGTTAACCCTCCACATCTAACAAGACAACTAAAGATGTTAACCCTCCACATCTACCAAGACAACTAAAGATGTTAACCCTCCACATCTACCAAGACAACTAAAGATGTTAACCCTCCACATCTACCAAGACAACTAAAGATGTTGACCCTCCACATCTACCAAGACAAC
Source organism: Coregonus clupeaformis (assembly GCF_020615455.1). NCBI lineage: Eukaryota > Metazoa > Chordata > Actinopteri > Salmoniformes > Salmonidae > Coregonus > Coregonus clupeaformis. Next base: position 30,028 of record NW_025534069.1, read on the forward strand.
TAAAGATGTTGACCCTCCACATCTACCAAGACAACTAAAGATGTTAACCCTCCACATCTACCAAGACAACTAAAGATATTAACCCTCCACATCTACCAAGACAACTAAAGATGTTAAACCTCCACATCTATCAAGAAACCTAAAGATGTTAAACCTCCACATCTATCAAGAAACCTAAAGATGTTGACCCTCCATGTCTATCAAGACAACTAAAGATGTTGACCCTCCACATATATCAAGACAACTAAAGGTGTTAACCCTCCATGTCTCTCAAGACAACTAAAGATGTTGACCCTCCACGTCTATCAAGACAACTAAAGATGTTGACCCTCCATGTCTATCAAGACAACTAAAGATGTTGACCCTCACATATATCAAGACAACTAAAGGTGTTAACCCTCCATGTCTCTCAAGACAACTAAAGATGTTGACCCTCCACGTCTATCAAGACAACTAAAGATGTTGACCCTCCATGTCTATCAAGACAACTAAAGATGTTGACCCTCCACATATATCAAGACAACTAAAGGTGTTAACCCTCCATGTCTATCAAGACAACTAAAGATGTTGACCCTCCACATCTATCAAGACAACTAAAGATGTTGACCCTCCATGTCTATCAAGACAACTAAAGATGTTGACCCTCCACATATATCAAGACAACTAAAGGTGTTAACCCTCCATGTCTATCAAGACAACTAAAGATGTTGACCCTCTACATCTCTCAAGACAACTAAAGATGTTGACCCTCCACGTCTATCAAGACAACTAAAGATGTTGACCCTCCACATCTCTCAAGACAACTAAAGATGTTGACCCTCCATGTCTATCAAGACAACTAAAGATGTTGACCCTCTACATCTCTCAAGACAACTAAAGATGTTGACCCTCCACGTCTATCAAGACAACTAAAGATGTTGACCCTCCACATCTCTCAAGACAACTAAAGATGTTGACCCTCCACGTCTATCAAGACAACTAAAGATGTTGACCCTCCACGTCTACCAAGACAACTAAAGATGTTGACCCTCCACATCTATCAAGACAACTAAAGATGTTGACCCTCCACATCTATCAAGAAAACTAAAGATGTTGACCCTCCACGTCTATCAAGACAACTAAAGATGTTGACCCTCCATGTCTCTCAAGACAACTAAAGATGTTGACCCTCCATGTCTCTCAAGACAACTAAAGATGTTGACCCTCCACATCTCTCAAGAAAACTAAAGATGTTGACCCTCCACGTCTATCAAGACAACTAAAGATGTTGACCCTCCATGTCTCTCAAGACAACTAAAGATGTTGACCCTCCATGTCTCTCAAGACAACTAAAGATGTTGACCCTCCACATCTCTCAAGAAAACTAAAGATGTTGACCCTCCACGTCTATCAAGACAACTAAAGATGTTAACCCTCCACGTCTACCAAGACAACTAAAGATGTTGACCCTCCACGTCTATCAAGACAACTAAAGATGTTGACCCTCCACATCTCTCAAGACAACTAAAGATGTTGACCCTCCACGTCTATCAAGACAACTAAAGATGTTGACCCTCCACGTCTATCAAGACAACTAAAGATGTTGACCCTCCACGTCTATCAAGACAACTAAAGATGTTGACCCTCCATGTCTCTCAAGACAACTGGAGCACTGGGCCAGCCACTCTTAAATAGCACCTGGGCCAGCACAGGTGAAACACCTTCTGACTAACGAGAAGACAAGCCAGCACAGGTGAAACACCTTCTGACTAACGAGAAGACAAGCCAGCACAGGTGAAACACCTTCTGACTAACGAGAAGACAAGCCAGCACAGGTGTAACACACACTGACTAATGAGGTGACACCAATCGGTGCACCCAACGTGCTAACGTGCTAACGTGCTAACGTCGAACCTCAAAATATAAATGGAAAAACCAAAGCCTGTAACACCAGGTAAAGTGTAACACCTACAGTCAATTAAAAATAGTAGCTTTAACAGTGTCGTAATAAAATTACAAATGTTTTAAGATGTCATGACATCTTATGTCTCTGGACGTCAAGTGGCCAATTCAAATAAAGTGTTACCAGAGTTACAGGAAGACACAGGTGAGTCAAAGTAATTCACATCCTTTGAGGACTTTCATGAACATCCTACCTACGTACACGTCTTATAGCTGACCCAGAAGCTGAAGACAGACAGGTACTAAACGGCTAGCTAGTTAGAAGTGCGCGCTAGTAGCATTTCAATCGGTGACGTCACCCGCTCTGAGACCTTGAAGTAGTTGTTTCCCTTTGCTCCACAAGGACCGCGGCTTTTGTGGAGCGATAGGTAACAATGCTTCATGGGTGACAGTTGTCGATGTGTTCAGAGGGTCTCTGGTTCGAGGACAGGTTGGTGTAACACTGGTAAACACATCATAGTTAAAACTATGTACTGTAACCGAGTGGCACAGTGGTCTAAGGCACTGCATCGCAGTGCTAGCTGTGCCACTAGAGATCCTGGTCCGAATCCAGGCACTGTCGTAGCCGGCCTCGACCGGGAGACCCATGGGGCGGCGCACAATTGGCCCAGCGTCGTCCAGGGTAGGGGAGGGAATGGCCGGCAGGGATGTAGCTCAGTTGGTAGAGCATGGCGTTTGCAACGCCAGGGTTGTGGGTTCGATTCCCACGGGGGGGGGCAATATGAAAAATAAAAATAATGTATGCACTCACTAACTGTAAATCGCTCTGGATAAGAACGTCTGCTAAAATGACTAAAATGTAAATGTGATGTAACCCCCCTCTCCTCTCCTAGCTGAACCAGAGGCTGAAGACAGCGAAGAGACAGATGGACGGGGCTGAGGAGGAGATAGAACGTCTGGAAAACTCTAAGAGGAAGTTACAGAGAGATCTGGATGAACAGCTGGAGACTAACGACCAGATACTGAGTCAGCTCAACGCCCTGCGCTCAGAGATGAGGTGAGTTAAATGCAACAGTGTGTGGGGTAATGTATCTTTCATTTATGACTAGTTTTTTGTACCCTGCATTATTGTCGTTTTTATAATGCTTCTCCTGAAATGTGCTTTTTTTCCCCAGGCGTAAGCAACAGAAATCAGCGCCGCTCCTGATGATGGAGAAGGATGATGATGCTGTCTTTGAAGATGACATCAACTCTGACTGAAAGATGCACTAACTGACATACTACAGTACTTACTTAAGGAGCTCTTCATTCCCACTGGGTCACAAGGTCGCATGGAGCTCTTCATTCCCACTGGGTCACAAGGTCGCATGGAGCTCTTCATTCCCACTGGGTCGCATGGAGCTCTTCATTCCCACTGGGTCACATTGGAGCTCTTCATTCCCACTGGGTGACAAGGAGCTCCTTCCACGTCTTCCTGTCCTTGGTGACATGTTGTGATGCGCTGACTACAGCCTGGTGGGAAGAATACAAGCAGTCAAGTCAAAAACAAGATGTTCTGATTCTCACAAAGGGACGGTACATCACTGTGAGGACTTGGGATTGAAAAGCATTACAGAAGTTTCTCATTAACAACGTTTCCATGTACAACTCAAAGTGTGGGTTTAGGGCGTATCTGTGGATTTCATAACCCCTTTGCTTTAGACTGCCATCCAGTGGCTTTTTCTAAAACTGCAGAGTTCCATGCAGTTCCAGGAGAAAGAACACTAATGCAAAAGCAATGTTTTCACTTTTCACCATCATAAAACAGTCAATGACTATATTGTGTGCTCCCATCATCTTTTATTTGCATTATGTATTTAACCTATGAATAAATAAAGGTTATCTATTAACTAATTTGTGTGAAATAGATGATGAAAACAGGCTGTATATCTGCAAGGTTCTAAGGTATCTCAGGATTTCTCATACAGCGTCCCCACACTCACACCCTCCCCCCCCATTTCACACCTTATGCAATCCACGCACCTGGTTAGGAACCCCTCCTGTTCTCTACCTGTCCCCCCCCCACACGTTATAGCCGGGGCTCTCAGGGACCCCCTCATAACTAGAACACAACTCAAGAGTGATAAAAAATAGTCTACAAGGAGTTTTACTATGACTTCTGCAGTGCATGGGCTGGACGAACCAAGTCTCAGGCACAGATTTTTTATTTTTTATTTTTAAAGGCATTGAAGAAGAAAAAAGGCATCGGAGAGAAAGTTTAGCCTTTTTCAAGCAAATGTTCTACAATTCTACACATTCTGTCATTGGGCAGAGATTTTTTGTGTTGTTGCAGCTTTAAAACTAATATCCTGCAATTCTACACATCAAGGTTATTACAGTAAACGAAAACTGAAACTAAAATAAAAACAAAAATTTGAAAAAACGATTTAGTAAAACTGAAATAAAAATAAGTTCAAAACAAACTATTCTGAAACGATTTTCTTTGACTGCAAAACAGACTAAAATAAAATAAAAACGTTTTTGTTTTTTGTTCTTCTCAACTTCTAAAGTTTTTTTTTTAGACATTCTGAATCTGAATTATAAATGCTGCCAGTAGATGCCGATGTAATCAAAAAGGCTTGTGCGTCACTATCACTAGCTAACAGGGAAGAAATCTGAGGCCGAGCACGGAGCGTGACTGGGCCAAGCTAGAACACCCGTGGGGAGCATCAGTACCCCAGGAAGATGCCAGCACGATGAATCCAGCAAGCATCTCGAACCATAGCGCTTCAGAAATATAGCTTCCTCGCATCAAAGATTGTGTCTGAGGTCATTGTCCAGCCAGAGGGTCAACCGGGCAGGGCGTTAAGTGACCTGTGTGAACTGCGGAGGAAGGTAAAGGAGGTCATGTTTACAGAGTCACCTCTCCAGTTCTGACAGGATGGCTGTTTGATCTAATCTGTTCCCTGTGGTTCTGGATCTGGTGTCTTCCCCTGCATCCCAACACTTCCTGGAGAGAATATTCTCTGTGTGGACAACTGTCATCAGGCTTGAGAAACGTATTTGGTTGAACAGAAACACACACACACACATACACACTAAACACACACACACACACACACACACACACACACACACACACACACACATACACACAAACACAAGCTGGCTGTGTACTGATAGATTTGTGAAGAAGGGTTGTATTGCTGTTTGTATTAACCTTATTTGTTTACATTATCTCTTTGTCAAATGTGCCATGACTTCATTAGTTGTTAGATAAAGGTAAAGGTACTTGATTCTTCTTTACATCTACTACTAAAAGTAAAAAAAAAAAAGCCTTGGATCGTTGTAAACAGAGAGAGGGTCCTTCTACCATATTTCTTGCACCAGTCTAGGCACTTATCCTTTAAAATCCAAGTCACGTTAGGATTGATTTATAATTGAAACCTAACCCAACCTACTGTGTGTCCAGGCCCAGGAGCTGTATGGAGGCCTCTAGTGGCCAAAAGCCTGTGTTAGCATGGGAAGCGCCATTGAGGGCTTTCGCCATTTTTATTTAGTCAACTGGGTGCAGAAATGACAAAATACAATATCAAAATTCCATAAACATCAAAATAAACTACAAAATACTTGTTTTTATTAAAATATATAATAAATATATGTGCAGGTAGCCAGCCTTAACAGCAACAACATTCAGAAACCTGTTACTTCCTGTGACAGTGAAACACTACATGACCAGCAGTATGTGGACACCTGCTCGTCGAACATCTCATTCCAAAATCATGGGCATTAATATGGAGTTGGTCCCCCCCTTTGCTGCTATAACAGCCTCCAGTCTTATGGGAAGGCTTTCCACTAGACGTTGGAACATTGCTGCGGGGACTTGATTCCACTCAGCCACAAGAGCATTAGTGAGGTCGGGCGTTGATGTTTGGCAATTAGGCCTGGCTCGCAGTCAGTGTTCAAATTCATCCCAATGGTGTTCGATGGGGTCGAGGTCAGGGCTCTGTGCAGGCCAGTCAAATTCTTCCCCACCGATCTCGACAAACCATTTCTGTATGGACCTCGCTTTGTACACAGGGGCATTGTCATGCTGAAACAGGAAAGGGCCTTCCCAAAAATGTTGCCACAAAGTTGGAAGCACAGAATCGTCTAGAATATCATTGTATGCTGTAGCGTTAAGATTTCCCTTCACTGGAACTAAGAGGCCTAGCCCGAACCATGAAAAACAGCCCCAGACCATTATTCCTCCTCCACCAAACTTTACAGTTGGCACTATGCATTGGGGCAGGTAGCGTTCTCCTGGTATCTGCGAAACCCAGATTCGTCCTTCGGACTACAAGATGGTGAAGTGTGATTAATCACTCCAGAGAACACATTTCCACTGCTATAGAGTCCAATGGTGGCGAGCTTCACACCACACCAGCCAACGCTTTGCATTGCTCATGTTGATCTTAGGCTTGTGTCATGGAAACCCATTTCATGATGCTCCCGATGAACAGTTATTGTGCTGACGTTGCTTCCAGAGGCAGTTTGGAACTCGTTAGTGAGTGTTGCAAGCGAGGACAGACGATTTTTACGTGCTTCAGCACACGGCGGTCCCGTTCTGTGAGCTTGTGTGGCCTACCACTTCGTGGCTGAGCTGTTGTTGCTCCTAGACGTTTCCACTTCACAATAACAGCACTTACAGTTGACCGGGGCAGCTCTAGCAGGGCAGAAATTTGATGAACTGACTTGTTGGAAAGGTGGCATCCTATGACGATGCCACGTTGAAAGTCACTGAGCTCTTCAGAAAGGCCATTCTACTGCCAATGTTTGTCTATGTAGATTGCATGGCTGTGTGCTCGATTTTATACACCTGTCAGCAACGGGTGTGGCTGAAATAGCCGAATCCACTAATTTGAAGGGGTGTCCACATACTTTTGTATATGCTGAACAAAAATATTAACGCAACAATTGAATTAAATTTATTAGGCCCTAATCTATGGACTGGGCAGGGGCACAGCCATGGGTGGGCCTGGGAGGGCATAAGCCCACCCACTTGGGAGCCAGGCCCAGCCAATCAGAATGAGTTTTTCCCCACAAAAGGGCTTTATTACAGACGAAATACTCCTTAGTTTCATTAGCTGTCCGGGTGACTGGTCTCAGACGATCCCGCAGGGGAAGAAGCCGGAGGTGGAGGTCCTGGGCTGGTGTGGTTACACGTGGTCTGCGGTTGTGAGGCCGGCTGGACGGACTGCCAAATTCTCTAAAACAACATTGGAGGCAGTGTATTGTAGAAAAATGTACATTAAATTCTCTGGCAACAGCTCTGGTGGACATTCCTGCAGTCAGCATGCCAATTGCATGCTCCCTCAAAACTTAAGACATCTGTGGCATTGTGTTGTGTGACAAAACAGCAATTTTAAAGTGGCCTTTAATTGTCCCCAGCACAAGGTGCACCTGTGTAATGATCATGCTGTTTAATCAGCTTCTTGATATGCCACACCTGTCAGGTGGATGGATTATCTTGGCAAAGGAGAAACGCTCACTAACAGGGATGTAAACAAATTTGTTCACAACATTTGAGAGAAATAAGCTTTTTGTGCATATGGAACATTTCTGGGATCTTTTATTTCAGCTCATGAAACATGGGGACCAACACTTTACAATGTTGCGCTTATATTTTTGTTCAGTGTAATTTTATCCCCAAATGTCTATTTTACTCCTCCTGCTCTCACTCTCTCTTGAAACCATGAAGTTATTTGAGATGCCAGAGTGAAAGCGATGGCCGTGGGTATGAACACTAGAGATCAATGAGACATGCTGAATGGGTGGAGACTAGTGTCTGGTCGGGGTGGAGGACGTGGGAGTGTTTGGGAGGTGGTGGGGGGGGGGTGTAGCAATGCCCCAGAGACACAGAGACTGTTGAGCAACCGCCCGTTTCTGACAGCACGTTACCACGGTGATACATGGAGATGAAACACATGAGAACTATGAGGCAACGCTATGCTCTGAAACATGGGATACTCAAGGAGTTCCTGGCTGAGTTCCTGGGGACATTTATCTTGGTTGTAAGTAATTCTGGCTTCATATTCAATATGTGTTTTTGGTGAGAAATTGCCTTTCATGGACTACCTATTTAACCCCTCAATAGGACTGATCTTATTGAACAATTACATTTAAAAATACATGCTGTTTCTTATGATTCAATTAGGTTTAGGGTTAAATTGGGTCAGGGTTATGATTAAATCAGGGTTAGGGTTGGGGTTATGATTAAATTATGTTTAGGGTTATGAAAAATGATGGTTAGGGTTATGAATAATTTAGGATCAGGGTTATGAATACATTTGGGTTATGATTAAATTAGGGTTAGGGTTATGAATAAATTATGGTTAGGGTTATGATTAAATGAGGGTTAGGGTTATTAATAAATTAGGGTTAGGGTTGTGAATACATTAGGGTTAGTGTTATGAATACATGAGGGTTAGGGTTATGAATAAATGAGGGTTAGGGTTAGTAAAATGTAGTGAAGTAAGTAAAGTGTAATCAGAATGAATTCTAATTCTTACTAACTAAATGTAACTGATAGTGCTGTTACTGAATGGGATTCATGTATATTTGCTTGGACTAACTCTTCCTCCCCCTCATCATCTCTGTGTTTAGTTGTTTGGCGTCGGGTCTGTTGCTCAGACGGTCCTGAGTCGTAATGCGATGGGGGAGACGCTCACCATCCACATAGGCTTCTCTGTAGGACTGATGATGGCAGTGTACGTTGCCGGAGGAGTGTCAGGTAAATACGATATCACACTATACAATACCACTCCAATTGCGTGCGTTAAATTATTATTATTATTTTTAATGCCTGTGCTGCAGCAACATACATGTGACAGACTCCTCTCTGCCACTTTGCCAGAGTTCAATGTTCCAGTAAACTTGTATCAAAGAGGTCTACTTTGCATTGAAATCATGAGCTCACCCAATACATGGCTGAATAAGGCAGCGGCAAGAACACAGGAAAGCTTTCAGACGTCGACCGAAAAATGCTTTAGAATGGATAGTTGTGTTGTGAATATAACATGCATGCTTGCTCCTCTATACGGAGAAAATGAAGCAGACGCACGTGCATGTGCATTGTGCACTATTATGTCATGAATGGTGTGTTGTTATTAATTGGAGTTTGCTACGATCAATTCCTCTTCAAATTGGATATTGGAATTCAGTTCAATCAATGGGGGCTGCCATCTTAATTACAATAGTACTATAGTAACATAAATGTGGCGATAACATACATTTAACACGTGCTCTATCAGCGTTATGCGTACTTGAGCAGATGAGTCTGTGTGTACAGAACTATGTTCAGTATCAGCCCTCTGAATCCTTTTGAAAGGTTCCGGAATGGATACCACTTCTCCGTCAGAACCTTCCTGTTGGGGGAACTGGAGGAGCAGGGTTGGGAAACGCTGTTGGGGTTACAGGAGGACCAGGGTTGGGAAACGCTGTTGGGGATACTGGAGGACCAGGGTTGGGAAACGCTGTTGGGGTTACAGGAGGACCAGGGTTGGGAAACACTGTTGGGGGAACTGGAGGACCAGGGTTGGGAAACGCTGTTGGGGATACTGGAGGACCAGGGTTGGGAAACGCTGTTGGGGATACTGGAGGACCAGGGTTGGGAAACGCTGTGCTAAATGCTAAATTACTAAAACGTAAACATTGTTTTTGTAATAGTATAACCTCCTGCAGCCTCATCAACAGTCATGTTGTCACCCCACGCTCTACATCCATGCAGAACGTGCCAGCTCCAATCCCGAACCAACGAATCTCAACTGGCGATTGATTTACATTTCTCACCCCTAGCCCTGTTGAAGTTTCAGCCCAATCGAGGTCATTTATAACCTTGGGCAGTAAATGACCTACCAACTCCATTGATCTCAGACTGTGGCCTCTCTATGACAGAAACCAATCCCAGCCCCAACACACTGCTAGGCTGATAGTGAATACAACAAATAATTCACAGAGGGGGAGTTGAACAACAACAGTAACATCATGCAGGTTTAAAGCTTATGCTCAAACGTTCTACATATTGTGAAGAGAAACGGGGAGCATAGCTGGTCTAATGTACAACTTAGCAGACACTTTTATCCACTGAACCAATCCCAAATCGACCCCAAAGCTCTACACCAGGGTTGCCCAACCCTGTTCCTGGAGAGCTACCCTCCTGTAGGTTTTTGCTCCAACCCCAGGTGTTACTAATCCTATTCATTTTATCAACCTGCTAATTATTAGAATCAGGTGTGCTAGATTAGGGTTGGAGCGAGAACCTACAGGACGGTAGCTCTCCAGGAACAGGGTTGGAGCGAGAACCTACAGGATGGTACCTCTCCAGGAACAGGGTTGGAGTTAACCTACAGGACGGTAGCTCTCCAGGAACAGGGTTGGAGTTAACCTACAGGACGGTAGCTCTCCAGGAACAGGGTTGGAGTTAACCTACAGGACGGTAGCTCTCCAGGAACAGGGTTGGAGTTAACCTACAGGACGGTAGCTCTCCAGGAACAGGGTTGGAGTTAACCTACAGGATGGTAGCTCTCCAGGAACAGGGTTGGAGTGTAAACCTACAGGACGGTAGCTCTCCAGGAACAGGGTTGGAGCGAGAACCTACAGGACGGTAGCTCTCCAGGAACAGGGTTGGAGTTAACCTACAGGACGGTAGCTCTCCAGGAACAGGGTTGGAGTTAACCTACAGGACTGGTAGCTCTCCAGGAACAGGGTTGGAGCGGAAACCTACAGGACGGTAGCTCTCCAGGAACAGGGTTGGAGTTAACCTACAGGACGGTAGCTCTCCAGGAACAGGGTTGGAGCAAGAACCTACAGGACTGTAGCTCTCCAGGAACAGGGTTGGAGTTAACCTACAGGACGGTAGCTCTCCAGGAACAGGGTTGGAGTTAACACCTACAGGACGGTAGCTCTCCAGGAACAGGGTTGGAGTGAAAACCTACAGGACGGTACCTCTCCAGGAACAGGGTTGGAGTTAACACCTACAGGGCGGTAGCTCTCCAGGAACAGGGTTGGAGTTAACCTACAGGACGGTAGCTCTCCAGGAACAGGGTTGGAGCGAGAACTCCAGGAACAGGGTTGGAGCGAAAACCTACAGGACGGTAGCTCTCCAGGAACAGGGTTGGAGCGAGAACTCCAGGAACAGGGTTGGAGTTAACCTACAGGACGGTAGCTCTCCAGGAACAGGGTTGGAGCGAGAACTCCAGGAACAGGGTTGGAGTTAACCTACAGGACGGTAGCTCTCCAGGAACAGGGTTGGAGCGAGAACTCCAGGAACAGGGTTGGAGCGAAAACCTACAGGACGGTAGCTCTCCAGGAACAGGGTTGGAGTTAACCTACAGGACGGTAGCTCTCCAGGAACAGGGTTGGAGTTAACCTACAGGACGGTAGCTCTCCAGGAACAGGGTTGGAGTTAACCTACAGGACGGTAGCTCTCCAGGAACAGGGTTGGGGTTAACCTACAGGACGGTAGCTCTCCAGGAACAGGGTTGGAGTTAACCTACAGGACGGTAGCTCTCCAGGAACAGGGTTGGAGCGGAAACCTACAGGACGGTAGCTCTCCAGGCACAGGGTTGGAGCGGAAACCTACAGGACGGTAGCTCTCCAGGAACAGGGTTGGAGTTAACCTACAGGACGGTGGCTCTCCAGGAACAGGGTTGGAGTTAACCTACAGGACGGTAGCTCTCCGGGAACAGGGTTGGAGTTAACCTACAGGACGGTAGCTCTCCAGGAACAGGGTTGGAGTTAACCTACAGGACGGTAGCTCTCCAGGAACAGGGTTGGAGTTAACCTACAGGACGGTAGCTCTCCAGGAACAGGGTTGGAGTTAACCTACAGGATGGTAGCTCTCCAGGAACAGGGTTGGAGTTAACCTACAGGACGGTAGCTCTCCAGGAACAGGGTTGGAGTTAACCTACAGGACGGTAGCTCTCCAGGAACAGGGTTGGAGTGAAAACCTACAGGACGGTAGCTCTCCAGGAACAGGGTTGAGTTAACCTACAGGACGGTAGCTCTCCAGGAACAGGGGTTGGAGTTAACCTACAGGACGGTAGCTCTCCAGGAACAGGGTTGGAGTTAACCTACAGGACGGTAGCTCTCCAGGAACAGGGGTTGGAGTTAACCTACAGGACGGTAGCTCTCCAGGAACAGGGTTGGAGTGAAACCCTACAGGACGGTAGCTCTCCAGGAACAGGGTTGGGAGTTAACCTACAGGACGGTAGCTCTCCAGGAACAGGGTTGGGAGTTAACCTACAGGACGGTAGCTCTCCAGGAACAGGGTTGGAGTTAACCTACAGGACGGTAGCTCTCCAGGAACAGGGGTTGGAGTTAACCTACAGGACGGTAGCTCTCCAGGAACAGGGGTTGGAGCGGAAACCTACAGGACGGTAGCTCTCCAGGAACAGGGTTGGAGTTAACCTACAGGACGGTAGCTCTCCAGGAACAGGGTTGGAGCAAGAACCTACAGGACTGTAGCTCTCCAGGAACAGGGTTGGAGTTAACCTACAGGACGGTAGCTCTCCAGGAACAGGGTTGGAGTTAACACCTACAGGACGGTAGCTCTCCAGGAACAGGGTTGGAGTGAAAACCTACAGGACGGTACCTCTCCAGGAACAGGGTTGGAGTTAACACCTACAGGGCGGTAGCTCTCCAGGAACAGGGTTGGAGTTAACCTACAGGACGGTAGCTCTCCAGGAACAGGGTTGGAGCGAAACCTACAGGACGGTAGCTCTCCAGGAACAGGGTTGGAGCGAGAACTCCAGGAACAGGGTTGGAGTTAACCTACAGGACGGTAGCTCTCCAGGAACAGGGTTGGGGTTAACCTACAGGACGGTAGCTCTCCAGGAACAGGGTTGGAGCGGAAACCTACAGGGACGGTAGCTCTCCAGGAACAGGGTTGGAGTTAACCTACAGGACGGTAGCTCTCCAGGAACAGGGTTGGAGTTAACCTACAGGACGGTAGCTCTCCAGGAACAGGGTTGGAGTTAACCTACAGGGACGGTAGCTCTCCAGGAACAGGGGTTGGAGTTAACCTACAGGACGGTAGCTCTCCAGGAACAGGGTTGAGTTAACCTACAGGACGGTGGCTCTCCAGGAACAGGGTTGGAGTAAACAGGACGGTAGATCTCCAGGAACAGGGTTGGAGCCGTTAACCTACAGGACGGTAGCTCTCCAGGAACAGGGTTGGAGTTAACCTACAGGACGGTAGCTCTCCAGGAACAGGGTTGGAGTTAACCTACAGGACGGTAGCTCTCCAGGAACAGGGTTGGAGTTAACCTCGGACGGTAGCTTTCCAGGAACAGGGTTGGAGTTAACCTACAGGACGGTAGCTCTCCAGGAACAGGGTTGGAGCGAGAACTCCAGGAACAGGGTTGGAGCGAAAACCTACAGGACGGTAGCTCTCCAGGAACAGGGTTGGAGTTAACCTACAGGACGGTAGCTCTCCAGGAACAGGGTTGGAGTTAACCTACAGGACGGTAGCTCTCCAGGAACAGGGTTGGAGTTAACCTACAGGACGGTAGCTCTCCAGGAACAGGGTTGGGGTTAACCTACAGGACGGTAGCTCTCCAGGAACAGGGTTGGAGTTAACCTACAGGACGGTAGCTCTCCAGGAACAGGGTTGGAGCGGAAACCTACAGGACGGTAGCTCTCCAGGCACAGGGTTGGAGCAGAAACCTACAGGACGGTAGCTCTCCAGGAACAGGGTTGGAGTTAACCTACAGGACGGTGGCTCTCCAGGAACAGGGTTGGAGTTAACCTACAGGACGGTAGCTCTCCAGGAACAGGGTTGGAGTTAACCTACAGGACGGTAGCTCTCCAGGAACAGGGTTGGAGTTAACCTACAGGACGGTAGCTCTCCAGGAACAGGGTTGGAGTTAACCTACAGGACGGTAGCTCTCCAGGAACAGGGTTGGAGTTAACCTACAGGATGGTAGCTCTCCAGGAACAGGGTTGGAGTTAACCTACAGGACGGTAGCTCTCCAGGAACAGGGTTGGAGTTAACCTACAGGACGGTAGCTCTCCAGGAACAGGGTTGGAGTGAAAACCTACAGGACGGTAGCTCTCCAGGAACAGGGTTGGAGTTAACCTACAGGACGGTAGCTCTCCAGGAACAGGGTTGGAGTTAACCTACAGGACGGTAGCTCTCCAGGAACAGGGTTGGAGTTAACCTACAGGACGGTAGCTCTCCAGGAACAGGGTTGGAGTTAACCTACAGGACGGTAGCTCTCCAGGAACAGGGTTGGAGTGAAAACCTACAGGACGGTAGCTCTCCAGGAACAGGGTTGGGAGTTAACCTACAGGACGGTAGCTCTCCAGGAACAGGGTTGGGAGTTAACCTACAGGACGGTAGCTCTCCAGGAACAGGGTTGGAGTTAACCTACAGGACGGTAGCTCTCCAGGAACAGGGTTGGAGTTAACCTACAGGACGGTAGCTCTCCAGGAACAGGGTTGGAGCGGAAACCTACAGGACGGTAGCTCTCCAGGAACAGGGTTGGAGTTAACCTACAGGACGGTAGCTCTCCAGGAACAGGGTTGGAGCAAGAACCTACAGGACTGTAGCTCTCCAGGAACAGGGTTGGAGTTAACCTACAGGACGGTAGCTCTCCAGGAACAGGGTTGGAGTTAACACCTACAGGACGGTAGCTCTCCAGGAACAGGGTTGGAGTGAAAACCTACAGGACGGTACCTCTCCAGGAACAGGGTTGGAGTTAACACCTACAGGGCGGTAGCTCTCCAGGAACAGGGTTGGAGTTAACCTACAGGACGGTAGCTCTCCAGGAACAGGGTTGGAGCGAAAACCTACAGGACGGTAGCTCTCCAGGAACAGGGTTGGAGCGAGAACTCCAGGAACAGGGTTGGAGTTAACCTACAGGACGGTAGCTCTCCAGGAACAGGGTTGGGGTTAACCTACAGGACGGTAGCTCTCCAGGAACAGGGTTGGAGCGGAAACCTACAGGACGGTAGCTCTCCAGGAACAGGGTTGGAGTTAACCTACAGGACGGTAGCTCTCCAGGAACAGGGTTGGAGTTAACCTACAGGACGGTAGCTCTCCAGGAACAGGGTTGGAGTTAACCTACAGGACGGTAGCTCTCCAGGAACAGGGTTGGAGTTAACCTACAGGACGGTAGCTCTCCAGGAACAGGGTTGGAGTTAACCTACAGGACGGTGGCTCTCCAGGAACAGGGTTGGAGTTAACCTACAGGACGGTAGCTCTCCAGGAACAGGGTTGGAGTTAACCTACAGGACGGTAGCTCTCCAGGAACAGGGTTGGAGTTAACCTACAGGACGGTAGCTCTCCAGGAACAGGGTTGGAGTTAACCTACAGGACGGTAGCTCTCCAGGAACAGGGTTGGGAGTTAACCTACAGGACGGTAGCTCTCCAGGAACAGGGTTGGGAGTTAACCTACAGGACGGTAGCTCTCCAGGAACAGGGTTGGAGTTAACCTACAGGACGGTAGCTCTCCAGGAACAGGGTTGGGGTTAACCTACAGGACGGTAGCTCTCCAGGAACAGGGTTGGAGTTAACCTACAGGACGGTAGCTTTCCAGGAACAGGGTTGGAGTTAACCTACAGGACGGTAGCTCTCCAGGAACAGGGTTGGAGTTAACCTACAGGACGGTAGCTCTCCAGGAACAGGGTTGGAGTGAAAACCTACAGGACGGTAGCTCTCCAGGAACAGGGTTGGAGTTAACCTACAGGACGGTAGCTCTCCAGGAACAGGGTTGGAGTTAACCTACAGGACGGTAGCTCTCCAGGAACAGGGTTGGAGTTAACCTACAGGACGGTAGCTCTCCAGGAACAGGGTTGGAGTTAACCTACAGGACGGTAGCTCTCCAGGAACAGGGTTGGGCAGTCCTGCTCTACACCCGACGCACTTGTGGAGATCTGAGAGGATTTGAGAGGTGCAATCAATCTGGGTAGTAGCTCCACCTTGCCCTCTGATTGGCTAAGTGGAAGTTTCACCATGTTGCTTATACCAATCAAATCCTCTCATACTGTATCTCCACAAGTGCATAGGGGTCGGTTTGGGATTGGGCCTTACAGTGTAAGATGGCCATCTTTCCAACCTCCCCTCTTTCATTGGCTATTTCCATCCCTCCTCTGCTTCCTTCTCAAAACAGGAAGTGGATACCTAGTCAGTTGTACAACTGAATGTATTCAACTGAAATGTGTCTTCAGTATTTAACCCAACCCCTCTGAATCAGAGCGGTGCAGGGGGGGATTACCTTAATCAACGTCCACAACGAGCAGTTGTTGTTGGGGGTTAACTGCCTTGCTCAAGGGCAGAATGGCAGATTTTTCCACCTTGCCGGCATGGGGATTTCAAACCAGCGACCTTTCAGTTACTGGCCCAATGTTCTTAGCTGCTAGGCTACCTGCCGCCCCGTTGGAGACGAAGGTCAGAGGGGAGGTCCTTCTTCTCCCGTATGGTTGAGAAGGAGGAATCGGAGATAGGATGGGGGAATCACCTTCCTCTTTCTTCCCTCCCAGGTGCCCATGTGAACCCTGCTGTCTCCCTGGCCATGGTGATCCTGGGCAAACTCAAGTTCTATAAGTTCCCCGTCTATGTCGTGGCCCAGTTCCTTGGTGCTTTCGCTGGAGCTGCTGCAGTGTTTGGGCTTTATTACGGTGAGTAGTATGACCCAGGTCTGCATTCTGTTACGCACATTGAAAAATAACAACAGGAGCTTGACAGTACAATGATCCACTGCATGCAATAACGGAATGCCCGCTCACTGTTTGCTGCTGCCAATCAAATCAAATCACATTTATTTTATCAAGCCCTTTTTACATCAGCAGTTGTCACAAAATGCTTTACAGATACCCAGCCTAATGTGGTTATTGAATAGCTTACTGTGATACAACAAACAACACATTGCTGCATTCTGCTATGGTCCGTTACTGCAGTTGATGACCAAATTCACATTGAACCGTTCCAACAGATTGCACGTGTTTAAAAGCCTTGTGGCGTATTGTAACCCATCAGGTCAACTGGTCTATCTCATATCAACTTCACTCAAAAACAAACATATTTTATATGTCTGTTGTTATGGACTGTTGTTACGGACTGCTGTTCTGAACTGTTGTTATGGACTGCTGTTATGGACTGTTCTTATGGACTGTTGTTAAGAGCCGCTGTTTTGAACTGCTGTTATGAACAGTTGTTATGAACTGCTGTTATGAACTGCTGTTATGAACTGTTGTTATGAACTGCTGTTATGAACTGCTGTTATGAACCGTTGTTATGAACCGCTGTTATGAACTGTTGTTATGAACTGCTGTTATGAACTGTTGTTAAGAACCGCTGTTATGAACCGCTGTTATGAACTGTTGTTATGAACTGCTGTTATGAACTGCTGTTATGAACTGTTGTTATGAACCGCTGTTATGAACTGTTGTTAAGAACTGCTATTATGAACTGTTGTTATGAACTGCTGTTATGAACTGCTGTTATGAACTGCTGTTCTGAACTGTTGTTATGAACTGCTGTTATGTACTGTTGTTATGAACTGCTGTTATGAACCGTTGTTATGAACCGCTGTTATGAACTGTTGTTATGAACTGCTGTTATGAACTGTTG
>NW_025534069.1:52500-105000 GCF_020615455.1 Coregonus clupeaformis
TAACTCGTATAGAAGCGTTCAGGTAAGTTCTCCTCCAGTACCCCCAGTTCACTTATTGGATCATTCTAAAACTAGCTTGATGATTAGTTGACCATTTCAATCAGATCGTCCTTTGATCGTCTCTTATTGAAAAACGAGTCCGCCCTGTGTTGATTGATGTGTTACGTCACCTCACCTGCATAGCAACACATCACACCACACCTGCATAGCAACACATCACACCTCACCTGCATAGCAACACATCACACCTCACATGCATAGCAACACATCACACCTCACATGCATAGCAACACATCACACCTCACAGGCACAGCAACACATCACACCTCACATGCATAGCAACACATCACACCTCACATGCATAGCAACACATCACACCTCACATGCACAGCAACACATCACACCTCACATGCATAGCAACACACCACACCTCACATGCATAGCAACACATCACACCTCACATGCATAGCAACACATCACACCTCACATGCACAGCAACACATCACACCTCACATGCATAGCAACACATCACACCTCACATGCATAGCAACACATCACACCTCACATGCACAGCAACACATCACACCTCACCTGCATAGCAACACATCACACCTCACATGCATAGCAACACATCACACCTCACATGCATAGCAACACATCACACAACACCTCACATGCATAGCAACACATCACACCTCACATGCATAGCAACACATCACACAACACCTCACATGCATAGCAACACATCACACCTCACATGCATAGCAACACATCACACCTCACATGCATAGCAACACATCACACAACACCTCACATGCATAGCAACACATCACACCTCACATGCATAGCAACACATCACACAACACCTCACATGCATAGCAACACATCACACCTCACATGCATAGCAACACATCACACCTCACATGCATAGCAACACATCACTCCTCACATGCACAGCAACACATCACACCTCACATGCATAGCAACACATCACACCTCACATGCATAGCAACACATCACACCTCACATGCATAGCAACACATCACACAACACCTCACATGCATAGCAACACATCACACCTCACATGCATAGCAACACATCACACAACACCTCACATGCATAGCAACACATCACACCTCACATGCATAGCAATACATCACACCTCACATGCATAGCAACACATCACACCTCACATGCACAGCAACACATCACACCCTCACATGCATAGCAACACATCACACCTCACATGCATAGCAACACATCACACCTCACATGCATAGCAACACATCACACCTCACATGCACAGCAACACATCACACCTCAAATGCATAGCAATACATCACACCTCACATGCATAGCAACACATCACACCTCACATGCATAGCAACACATCACACCTCACATGCATAGCAACACATCACACCTCACATGCATAGCAACACATCACACCTCACATGCACAGCAACACATCACACCTAACCTGCATAGCAACACATCACACCTCACATGCATAACAACACATCACACCTCACATGCATAGCAACACATCACACAACACCTCACATGCATAGCAACACATCACACAACACCTCACATGCATAGCAACACATCACACCTCACATGCATAGCAACACATCACACCTCACATGCACAGCAACACATCACACCTCACATGCATAGCAACACATCACACCTCACATGCATAGCAACACATCACACCTCACATGCACAGCAACACATCACACCTCACCTGCATAGCAACACATCACACCTCACATGCATAGCAACACATCACACCTCACAGGCACAGCAACACATCACACCTCACATGCATAGCAACACATCACACCTCACATGCATAGCAACACATCACACCTCACATGCACAGCAACACATCACACCTCACATGCATAGCAACACACCACACCTCACATGCATAGCAACACATCACACCTCACATGCATAGCAACACATCACACCTCACATGCACAGCAACACATCACACCTCACATGCATAGCAACACATCACACCTCACATGCATAGCAACACATCACACCTCACATGCACAGCAACACATCACACCTCACCTGCATAGCAACACATCACACCTCACATGCATAGCAACACATCACACCTCACATGCATAGCAACACATCACACAACACCTCACATGCATAGCAACACATCACACCTCACATGCATAGCAACACATCACACAACACCTCACATGCATAGCAACACATCACACCTCACATGCATAGCAACACATCACACCTCACATGCATAGCAACACATCACTCCTCACATGCACAGCAACACATCACACCTCACATGCATAGCAACACATCACACCTCACATGCATAGCAACACATCACACCTCACATGCATAGCAACACATCACACAACACCTCACATGCATAGCAACACATCACACCTCACATGCATAGCAACACATCACACCTCACATGCATAGCAACACATCACACAACACCTCACATGCATAGCAACACATCACACCTCACATGCATAGCAATACATCACACCTCACATGCATAGCAACACATCACACCTCACATGCACAGCAACACATCACACCTCACATGCATAGCAACACATCACACCTCACATGCATAGCAACACATCACACCTCACATGCATAGCAACACATCACACCTCACATGCACAGCAACACATCACACCTCACATGCATAGCAATACATCACACCTCACATGCATAGCAACACATCACACCTCACATGCATAGCAACACATCACACCTCACATGCACAGCAACACATCACACCTCACATGCATAGCAACACATCACACCTCACATGCATAGCAACACATCACACCTCACATGCACAGCAACACATCACACCTAACCTGCATAGCAACACATCACACCTCACATGCATAGCAACACATCACACCTCACATGCATAGCAACACATCACACAACACCTCACATGCATAGCAACACATCACACAACACCTCACATGCATAGCAACACATCACACCTCACATGCATAGCAACACATCACACCTCACATGCACAGCAACACATCACACCTCACATGCATAGCAACACATCACACCTCACATGCATAGCAACACATCACACCTCACATGCACAGCAACACATCACACCTCACCTGCATAGCAACACATCACACCTCACATGCATAGCAACACATCACACAACACCTCACATGCATAGCAACACATCACACAACACCTCACATGCATAGCAACACATCACACCTCACATGCATAGCAACACATCACACAACACCTCACATGCATAGCAACACATCACACCTCACATGCATAGCAACACATCACACCTCACATGCATAGCAACACATCACACCTCACATGCACAGCAACACATCACACCTCACATGCATAGCAATACATCACACCTCACATGCATAGCAACACATCACACCTCACATGCACAGCAACACATCACACCTCACATGCATAGCAACACATCACACCTCACATGCATAGCAACACATCACACCTCACATGCACAGCAACACATCACACCTCAACACCTCACATGCATAGCAACACATCACACAACACCTCACATGCATAGCAACACATCACACCTCACATGCATAGCAACACATCACACCTCACATGCACAGCAACACATCACACCTCACATGCATAGCAACACATCACATCTCACATGCATAGCAACACATCACACCTCACATGCACAGCAACACATCACACATCACCTGCATAGCAACACATCACACCTCACATGCATAGCAACACATCACACCTCATATGCATAGCAACACATCACACAACACCTCACATGCATAGCAACACATCACACAACACCTCACATGCATAGCAACACATCACACCTCACATGCATAGCAACACATCACACAACACCTCACATGCATAGCAACACATCACACCTCACATGCATAGCAACACATCACACCTCACATGCATAGCAACACATCACACCTCACATGCATAGCAACACATCACACCTCACATGCACAGCAACACATCACACCTCACATGCATAGCAACACATCACACCTCACATGCATAGCAACACATCACACCTCACATGCATAGCAACACATCACACAACACCTCACATGCATAGCAACACATCACACCTCACATGCATAGCAACACATCACACAACACCTCACATGCATAGCAACACATCACACCTCACATGCATAGCAACACATCACACCTCACATGCATAGCAACACATCACACCTCGCATGCACAGCAACACATCACACCTCACATGCATAGCAACACATCACACCTCACATGCATAGCAACAACTTACACCTCACATGCATAGCAACACATCACACCTCACATGCATAGCAACACATCACACCTCACATGCATAGCAACACATCACACCTCACATGCATAGCAACACATCACACCTCACATGCACAGCAACACATCACACCTCACATGCATAGCAACACATCACAACTCACATGCATAGCAACACATCACACAACACCTCACATGCATAGCAACACATCACACCTCACATGCATAGCAACACATCACACAACACCTCACATGCATAGCAACACATCACACCTCACATGCATAGCAACACATCACACCTCACATGCATAGCAACACATCACTCCTCACATGCACAGCAACACATCACACCTCACATGCATAGCAACACATCACACCTCACATGCATAGCAACACATCACACCTCACATGCATAGCAACACATCACACAACACCTCACATGCATAGCAACACATCACACCTCACATGCATAGCAACACGTCACACAACACCTCACATGCATAGCAACACATCACACCTCACATTCATAGCAACACATCACACCTCACATGCATAGCAACACATCACACCTCACATGCATAGCAACACATCACACAACACCTCACATGCATAGCAACACATCACACAACACCTCACATGCATAGCAACACATCACACCTCACATGCATAGCAACACATCACACAACACCTCACATGCATAGCAACACATCACACAACACCTCACATGCATAGCAACACATCACACCTCACAGGCATAGCAACACATCACACCTCAAATGCATAGCAACACATCACACCTCACATGCACAGCAACACATCACACCTCACATGCATAGCAACACATCACACCTCACATGCATAGCAACACATCACACCTCACATGCATAGCAACACATCACACCTCACATGCATAGCAACACATCACACCTCACATGCATAGCAACACATCACACCTCACATGCATAGCAACACATCACACCTCACATGCACAGCAACACATCACACCTCACATGCATAGCAACACATCACACCTCACATGCATAGCAACACATCACACAACACCTCACATGCATAGCAACACATCACACAACACCTCACATGCATAGCAACACATCACACCTCACATGCATAGCAACACATCACACAACACCTCACATGCATAGCAACATCACACAACACCTCACATGCATAGCAACACATCACACCTCACATGCATAGCAACACATCACACCTCACATGCATAGAAACACATCACACCTTACATGCACAGCAACACATCACACCTCACATGCATAGCAACACATCACACCTCACATGCATAGCAACACATCACACCTCACATGCATAGCAACACATCACACAACACCTCACATGCATAGCAACACATCACACCTCACATGCATAGCAACACATCACACAACACCTCACATGCATAGCAACACATCACACCTCACATGCATAGCAACACATCACACCTCACATGCATAGCAACACATCACACCTCACATGCATAGCAACACATCACTCCTCACATGCACAGCAACACATCACACCTCACATGCATAGCAACACATCACACCTCACATGCATAGCAACACATCACACCTCACATGCATAGCAACACATCACACAACACCTCACATGCATAGCAACACATCACACCTCACATGCATAGCAACACATCACACAACACCTCACACATGCATAGCAACACATCACACCTCACATTCATAGCAACACATCACACCTCACATGCATAGCAACACATCACACCTCACATGCATAGCAACACATCACACAACACCTCACATGCATAGCAACACATCACACAACACCTCACATGCATAGCAACACATCACACCTCACATGCATAGCAACACATCACACAACACCTCACATGCATAGCAACACATCACACAACACCTCACATGCATAGCAACACATCACACCTCACATGCATAGCAACACATCACACCTCAAATGCATAGCAACACATCACACCTCACATGCACAGCAACACATCACACCTCACATGCATAGCAACACATCACACCTCACATGCATAGCAACACATCACACCTCACATGCATAGCAACACATCACACCTCACATGCATAGCAACACATCACACCTCACATGCACAGCAACACATCACACCTCACATGCATAGCAACACATCACACCTCACATGCATAGCAACACATCACACAACACCTCACATGCATAGCAACACATCACACAACACCTCACATGCATAGCAACACATCACACCTCACATGCATAGCAACACATCACACAACACCTCACATGCATAGCAACATCACACAACACCTCACATGCATAGCAACACATCACACCTCACATGCATAGCAACACATCACACCTCACATGCATAGCAACACATCACACCTCACATGCACAGCAACACATCACACCTCACATGCATAGCAACACATCACACCTCACATGCATAGCAACACATCACACCTCACATGCATAGCAACACATCACACAACACCTCACATGCATAGCAACACATCACACCTCACATGCATAGCAACACATCACACAACACCTCACATGCATAGCAACACATCACACCTCACATGCATAGCAACACATCACACCTCACATGCATAGCAACACATCACACCTCACATGCACAGCAACACATCACACCTCACATACATAGCAACACATCACACCTCACATGCATAGCAACACATCACACCTCACATGCATAGCAACACATCACACCTCACATGCACAGCAACACATCACACCTCACATGCATAGCAACACATCACACCTCACATGCATAGCAACACATCACACCTCACATGCATAGCAACACATCACACCTCACATGCACAGCAACACATCACACCTCACATGCATAGCAACACATCACACCTCACATGCATAGCAACACATCACACCTCACATGCACAGCAACACATCACACCTCACCTGCATAGCAACACATCACACCTCACATGCATAGCAACACATCACACCTCACATGCATAGCAACACATCACACAACACCTCACATGCATAGCAACACATCACACAACACCTCACATGCATAGCAACACATCACACCTCACATGCATAGCAACACATCACACAACACCTCACATGCATAGCAACACATCACACAACACCTCACATACATAGCAACACATCACACAACACCTCACATGCATAGCAACACATCACACCTCACATGCATAGCAACACATCACACCTCACATGCATAGCAACACATCACACCTCACATGCACAGCAACACATCACACCTCACATGCATATCAACACATCACACCTCACATGCATAGCAACACATCACACCTCACATGCATAGCAACACATCACACCTCACATGCACAGCAACACATCACACCTCACATGCATAGCAACACATCACACCTCACATGCATAGCAACACATCACACCTCAAATGCACAGCAACACATCACACCTCACCTGCATAGCAACACATCACACCTCACATACATAGCAACACATCACACAACACCTCACATGCATAGCAACACATCACACAACACCTCACATGCATAGCAACACATCACACCTCACATGCATAGCAACACATCACACAACACCTCACATGCATAGCAACACATCACACAACACCTCACATGCATAGCAACACATCACACCTCACATGCATAGCAACACATCACACCTCACATGCACATTAACACATCACACCTCACCTGCATAGCAACACATCACACCTCACATGCATAGCAACACATCACACCTCACATGCATAGCAACACATCACACAACACCTCACATGCATAGCAACACATCACACAACACCTCACATGCATAGCAACACATCACACCTCACATGCATAGCAACACATCACACAACACCTCACATGCATAGCAACACATCACACAACACCTCACATGCATAGCAACACATCACACAACACCTCACATGCATAGCAACACATCACACCTCACATGCATAGCAACACATCACACCTCACATGCACAGCAACACATCACACCTCACATGCATAGCAACACATCACACCTCACATGCATAGCAACACATCACACCTCACATGCATAGCAACACATCACACCTCACATGCACAGCAACACATCACACCTCACATGCATAGCAATACATCACACCTCACATGCATAGCAACACATCACACCTCACATGCACAGCAACACATCACACCTCACCTGCATAGCAACACATCACACCTCACATGCATAGCAACACATCACACCTCACATGCATAGCAACACATCACACAACACCTCACATGCATAGCAACACATCACACAACACCTCACATGCATAGCAACACATCACACCTCACATGCATAGCAACACCTCACATGCATAGCAACACATCACACAACACCTCACATGCATAGCAACACATCACACAACACCTCACATGCATAGCAACACATCACACCTCACATGCACAGCAACACATCACACCTCACATGCATAGCAACACATCACACCTCACATGCACAGCAACACATCACACCTCACATGCATAGCAACACATCACACCACAACACCTCACCTCACATGCACAGCAACACATCACACCTCACATGCATAGCAACACATCACACCTCACATGCATAGCAACACATCACACCTCACATGCACAGCAACACATCACACCTCACATGCATAGCAACACATCACACCTCACATGCATAGCAACACATCACACAACACCTCACATGCATAGCAACACATCACACAACACCTCACATGCATAGCAACACATCACACCTCACATGCATAGCAACACATCACACAACACCTCACATGCATAGCAACACATCACACAACACCTCACATGCATAGCAACACATCACACCTCACATGTATAGCAACACATCACACCTCACATGCACAGCAACACATCACACCTCACCTGCATAGCAACACATCACACCTCACATGCATAGCAACACATCACACCTCACATGCATAGCAACACATCACACAACACCTCACATGCATAGCAACACATCACACAACACCTCACATGCATAGCAACACATCACACCTCACATGCATAGCAACACATCACACAACACCTCACATGCATAGCAACACATCACACAACACCTCACATGCATAGCAACACATCACACAACACCTCACATGCATAGCAACACATCACACCTCACATGCATAGCAACACATCACACCTCACATGCATAGCAACACATCACACCTCACATGCACAGCAACACATCACACCTCACATGCATAGCAACACATCACACCTCACATGCATAGCAACACATCACACCTCACATGCATAGCAACACATCACACCTCACATGCACAGCAACACATCACACCACACATGCATAGCAACACATCACACCTCACATGCATAGCAACACATCACACCACACATGCATAGCAACACATCACACCTCACATGCATAGCAACACATCACACCTCACATGCATAGCAACACATCACACCTCACATGCACAGCAACACATCACACCTCACATGCATAGCAACACATCACACCACACATGCATAGCAACACATCACACCTCACATGCATAGCAACACATCACACCACACCTCACATGCACAGCAACACATCACACCTCACCTGCACAGCAACACATCACACCTCACATGCATAGCAACACATCACACCACACCTCACATGCATAGCAACACATCACACCTCACATGCATAGCAACACATCACACCACACCTCACATGCATAGCAACACATCACACCACACCTCACATGCATAGCAACACATCACACCACACCTCACATGCATAGCAACACATCACACCACACCTCACATGCATAGCAACACATCACACCACACCTCACATGCATAGCAACACATCACACCTCACCTGCATAGCAACACATCACACCACAACACCTCACCTCACATGCACAGCAACACATCACACCTCACCTGCACAGCAACACATCACACCTCACATGCACAGCAACACATCACACCACAACACTTCACCTCACCTCACCTGCACAGCAACACATCACACCTCACATGCATAGCAACACATCACACCTCACATGCATAGCAACACATCACACCTCACATGCATAGCAACACATCACACCTCACATGCATAGCAACACATCACACCACACCTCACATGCATAGCAACACATCACACCACACCTCACATGCATAGCAACACATCACACCACACCTCACATGCATAGCAACACATCACACCACACCTCACATGCATAGCAACACATCACACCTCATCTGCATAGCAACACATCACAACACCTCACCTCACATGCACAGCAACACATCACACCTCACCTGCACAGCAACACATCACACCTCACATGCACAGCAACACATCACACCTCACATGCACAGCAACACATCACACCTCACCTCACATGCACAGCAACACATCACACCACAACACCTCACCTCACATGCACAGCAACACATCACACCTCACATGCATAGCAACACATCAAACCACTACACATCACATAACATGCATAGCAACACATCACACCACAACACCTCACCTCACATGCACAGCAACACATCACACCACAACACCTCACCTCACATGCACAGCAACACATCACACCTCACCTGCACAGCAACACATCACACCTCACATGCACAGCAACACATCACACCACACCTCACATGCATAGCAACACATTACATTTTACATTTACATTTTAGTCATTTAGCAGACGCTCTTATCCAGAGCGACTTACAGGAGCAATTAGGGTTAAGTGCCTTGCTCAAGGGCACATTAACGTCATTTAGCAGACGCTCTTAGCCAGAGCGACTCACAAATTGGTGCGTTCACCCTATAGCCAGTGGGATAACCACTTTACAATTTGGGGGGTTAGAAGGATTACTTTATCCTATCCCAGGTATTCCTTAAAGAGGTGGGGTTTCAAATGTCTCCGGAAGGTGGTGAGTGACTCCGCTGTCCTGGCGTCGTGAGGGAGCTTGTTCCACCATTGGGGTGCCAGAGCAGCGAACAGTTTTGACTGGGCTGGGCGGGAGCTATGCTTCCGCAGAGGAAGGGAGCCAGCAGGCCAGAGGTGGATGAACGCAATGCCCTCGTTTGGGTGTAGGGACTGATCAGAGCCTGAAGGTACAGAGGTGCCGTTCCCCCTCACTGCTCCATAGGCAAGCACCATGGTCTTGTAGCGGATGCGAGCTTCAACTGGAAGCCAGTGGAGTGTGCGGAGGAGGGGGTGACGTGAGAGAACTTGGGAAGGTTGAACACCAGACGGGCTGCGGCATTCTGGATGAGTTGTAGGGGTTTAATGGCACAGGCAGGGAGGCCAGCCAACAGCGAGTTGCAGTAGTCCAGACGGGAGATGACAAGTGCCTGGATTAGGACCTGTGCCGCTTCCTGTGTAAGGCAGGGTCGTACTCTCCGAATGTTGTAGAGCATGAACCTGCAGGAGCGGGTCACCGCCTTGATGTTGGCGGAGAACGACAGGGTGTTGTCCAGGGTCACGCCTAGGCTCTTCGCACTCTGGGAGGAGGACACAGCGGAGTTGTCAACCGTGATGGCGAGATCATGGAACGGGCAGTCCTTCCCCGGGAGGAAGAGCAGCTCCGTCTTGCCAGGGTTCAGCTTGAGGTGGTGATCCGTCATCCATACTGATATGTCTGCCAGACATGCAGAGATGCGATTCGCCACCTGGTTATCAGAAGGGGGAAAGGAGAAGATTAGTTGTGTATCGTCAGCGTAGCAATGATATGAAAGGCCATGTGAGGATATGACAGAGCCAAGTGACTTGGTGTATAGGGAGAAAAGGAGAGGGCCTAGAACTGAGCCCTGGGGGACACCAGTGGTGAGAGCACGTGGTGCGGAGACAGCTTCTCGCCACGCCACTTGGTAGGAGCGACCGGTCAGGTAGGACGCAATCCAGGAGTGAGCCGCGCCGGAGATGCCCAGCTCGGAGAGGGTGGAGAGGAGGATCTGATGGTTCACAGTATCAAAGGCATCACACCACACCTCACATGCATAGCAACACATCAAACCACTACACCTCACCTCACATGCACAGCAACACATCACACCACAACACCTCACCTCACATGCACAGCAACACATCACACCTCACATGCACAGCAACACATCACACCACAACACCTCACCTCACATGCACAGCAACACATCACACCACAACACCTCACCTCACATGCACAGCAACACATCACACCTCACATGCACAGCAACACATCACACCACAACACCACACCTCACATGCACAGCAACACATCACACCTCACATGCATAGCAACACATCAAACCACTACACATCACATAACATGCATAGCAACACATCACAACACCTCACCTCACATGCACAGCAACACATCACACCACAACACCTCACCTCACATGCATAGCAACACATCAAACCACTACACATCACATAACATGCATAGCAACACATCAAACCACTACACCTCACATAACATGCATAGCAACACATCAAACCACAACACCTCACATGCACAGCAACACATCACACCACACCTCACCTCACATGCATAGCAACACGTCAAACCACTACACATCACATAACATGCATAGCAACACATCAAACCACAACACCTCACAAAACATGCATAGCAACACATCAAACCACAACACCTCACTTAACATGCATAGCAACACATCAAACCACTACACCTCACATGCATAGCAACACAACACCTCACATAACATGCATAGCAACACATCAAACCACAACACCTCACATGCATAGCAACACATCACACCACAACACCTCACATGCATAGCAACACATCAAACCACAACACCTCACATGCATAGCAACACATCAAACCACTACACCTCACATAACATGCATAGCAACACATCAAACCACAACACCTCACATGCATAGCAACACATCACACCACAACACCTCACATGCATAGCAACACATCAAACCACAACACCTCACATGCATAGCAACACATCAAACCACAACACCTCACATGCATAGCAACACATCAAACCACAACACCTCACATGCATAGCAACACATCACACCACAACACCTCACATGCATAGCAACACATCAAACCACTACACCTCACATGCATAGCAACACATCACACCACAACACCTCACATGCATAGCAACACATCACACCACAGCACCTCACATGCATAGCAACACATCAAACCACTACACCTCACATGCATAGCAACACATCACACCACAACACCTCACATGCATAGCAACACATCAAACCACTACACCTCACATGCATAGCAACACATCACACCACAACACCTCACATGCATAGCAACACATCACACCACAACACCTCGGGGGGCAGTCTACGTGGCGGTAGGTAAACCCCAGAAAGGACTGAAGTGTGTGTGTTGTATCTCTCTGACTCTCTCTGTGTGTTGTGTGTGTATCTCTCTGACTCTCTGTGTGTTGTGTGTGTATCTCTCTGACTCTCTGTGTGTTGTGTGTGTGTGTGTGTGTGTGTGTGTGTGTGTGTGTGTGTGTCTCTCTCTCTGTGTGTTGTATCTCTGTGCAGCACGGCAGACTACTGGTGGTGGGTCCCCGTGGCGGGGCCGATGCTAGGGGGCGTGGTCGGGGCCCTGGTCTACTTCCTGTTTATCGAGATGCATCACAAACAGCCGGAGAAACCCCACAAGGAGGAAGAGGAGGATGAGGAAGAGGAGGATGAAGACCTGGAGGAGGACAGCAGTCTCAAAGACAAATACGAGATGATTACCATGAGTTAGAGAGATCCATTCAGTTACAAGGGCTATAAAAACAAATGTCTGGGTCAGATCACTGGTACTGTAACGTCAATCAGGAGAGTAATGCCATGTGGGGAGACACACACACACACACACACACACACACACACACACACATACACACATACACACAGATCAAGGACAGGCTTGCTCTCTCAGTGTGATATGGTGAAACCCTGTGGTAGAGTGAGTTGAAGGGTTATAGCCTTTTATTACATGTCATAGCCTTTAGTAACGAGACCTGTTTGCTACATATGAGTGACTGATCACAGTGCAAGGCCTTTTAGCCCGCTGCTGATTGGGGCTCCGATAGTTAAGCTACACAGAGAAACAGTGTAGAACAGGTTATTGAATAGATGTCGTCTGGAGAAACAGTGTAGAACAGGTTATTGAATAGATGTCGTCTGGAGAAACAGTGTAGAACAGGTTATTGAATAGATGTAAGCTGGAGAAACAGTGTAGAACAGGTTATTGAATAGATGTCGTCTGGAGAAACACTATAGAACAGGTTATTGAATAGATGTCGTCTGGAGAAACAGTGTAGAACAGGTTATTGAATAGATGTCGTCTGGAGAAACAGTGTAGAACAGGTTATTGAATAGATGTCGTCTGGAGAAACAGTGTAGAACAGGTTATTGAATAGATGTCGTCTGGAGAAACAGTGTAGAACAGGTTATTGAATAGATGTCGTCTGGAGAAACAGTGTAGAACAGGTTATTGAATAGATGTCGTCTGGAGAAACAGTGTAGAACAGGTTATTGAATAGATGTCGTCTGGAGAAACAGTGTAGAACAGGTTATTGAATAGATGTCGTCTGGAGAAACAGTGTAGAACAGGTTATTGAATAGATGTCGTCTGGAGAAACAGTGTAGAACAGGTTATTGAATAGATGTCGTCTGGAGAAACAGTGTAGAACAGGTTATTGAATAGATGTCGTCTGGAGAAACAGTGTAGAACAGGTTATTGAATAGATGTCGTCTGGAGAAACAGTGTAGAACAGGTTATTGAATAGATGTCGTCTGGAGAAACAGTGTAGAACAGGTTATTGAATAGATGTCGTCTGGAGAAACAGTGTAGAACAGGTTATTGAATAGATGTCGTCTGGAGAAACAGTGTAGAACAGGTTATTGAATAGATGTCGTCTGGAGAAACAGTGTAGAACAGGTTATTGAATAGATGTCGTCTGGAGAAACAGTGTAGAACAGGTTATTGAATAGTTGTCGTCTGGAGAAACAGTGTAGAACAGGTTATTGAATAGATGTCGTCTGGAGAAACACTATAGAACAGGTTATTGAATAGATGTCGTCTGGAGAAACAGTGTAGAACAGGTTATTGAATAGATGTAAGCTGGAGAAACACTATAGAACAGGTTATTGAATAGATGTCGTCTGGAGAAACAGTGTAGAACAGGTTATTGAATAGATGTCGTCTGGAGAAACAGTGTAGAACAGGTTATTGAATAGATGTAAGCTGGAGAAACACTATAGAACAGGTTATTGAATAGATGTCGTCTGGAGAAACACTGTAGAACAGGTTATTGAATAGATGTCGTCTGGAGAAACAGTGTAGAACAGGTTATTGAATAGATGTCGTCTGGAGAAACAGTGTAGAACAGGTTATTGAATAGATGTCGTCTGGAGAAACACTATAGAACAGGTTATTGAATAGATGTCGTCTGGAGAAACAGTGTAGAACAGGTTATTGAATAGATGTAAGCTGGAGAAACACTATAGAACAGGTTATTGAATAGATGTCGTCTGGAGAAACACTGTAGAACAGGTTATTGAATAGATGTCGTCTGGAGAAACAGTGTAGAACAGGTTATTGAATAGATGTCGTCTGGAGAAACAGTGTAGAACAGGTTATTGAATAGATGTCGTCTGGAGAAACAGTGTAGAACAGGTTATTGAATAGATGTCGTCTGGAGAAACAGTGTAGAACAGGTTATTGAATAGATGTCGTCTGGAGAAACAGTGTAGAACAGGTTATTGAATAGTTGTCGTCTGGAGAAACAGTGTAGAACAGGTTATTGAATAGATGTCGTCTGGAGAAACAGTGTAGAACAGGTTATTGAATAGATGTCGTCTGGAGAAACAGTGTAGAACAGGTTATTGAATAGTTGTCGTCTGGAGAAACAGTGTAGAACAGGTTATTGAATAGATGTCGTCTGGAGAAACAGTGTAGAACAGGTTATTGAATAGATGTCGTCTGGAGAAACAGTGTAGAACAGGTTATTGAATAGTTGTCGTCTGGAGAAACAGTGTAGAACAGGTTATTGAATAGATGTCGTCTGGAGAAACAGTGTAGAACAGGTTATTGAATAGATGTAAGCTGGAGAAACACTATAGAACAGGTTATTGAATAGATGTCGTCTGGAGAAACAGTGTAGAACAGGTTATTGAATAGATGTCGTCTGGAGAAACACTGTAGAACAGGTTATTGAATAGTTGTCGTCTGGAGAAACACTATAGAACAGGTTATTGAATAGATGTCGTCTGGAGAAACAGTGTAGAACAGGTTATTGAATAGATGTCGTCTGGAGAAACAGTGTAGAACAGGTTATTGAATAGTTGTCGTCTGGAGAAACACTATAGAACAGGTTATTGAATAGATGTCGTCTGGAGAAACAGTGTAGAACAGGTTATTGAATAGATGTCGTCTGGAGAAACACTGTAGAACAGGTTATTGAATAGTTGTCGTCTGGAGAAACACTATAGAACAGGTTATTGAATAGATGTCGTCTGGAGAAACAGTGTAGAACAGGTTATTGAATAGTTGTCGTCTGGAGAAACACTATAGAACAGGTTATTGAATAGATGTCGTCTGGAGAAACAGTGTAGAACAGGTTATTGAATAGATGTCATCTGGAGAAACAGTGTAGAACAGGTTATTGAATAGTTGTCGTCTGGAGAAACACTATAGAACAGGTTATTGAATAGATGTCGTCTGGAGAAACAGTGTAGAACAGGTTATTGAATAGATGTAAACTGGAGAAACACTGAACAGGTTATTGAATAGTAGCCCACGGTTCATCCAGTAACTTGTTTCTAGCTAAAGATACAGAATGGTTAGTTCTTAATGATGTGTTATACAGTGTGCAGCAATCCGTAACAAGATTGGAAAAGAGCCCTTGTTATATTATGTATGTAATATTCCATTTGGACTATACCGCTGTCAGTTTGATATAAATTATAATTTGTTTCAAATAAGAGGTTCATGCAAACAATTAACCCAGGCACATATTATGTTATTTGGTTGTTGTAGTAATGTTTGTAGCTTCAAGAGGCTTAGATTGATCACAATTCTGACCATACACTTCATACTCTGCACATTGAAAGATACCATTTATGTATTCAAGGAAAACTGGAGAAATTCCTAAACCTAACGACTGTTAGGATTTACCATTCATGAATTGCATGTATGGCGGTTAAAAAGTTTGTCGCCATTGTATAATTAAGCAATAAGGCCCGAGGGGGTGTGGTATATGGGCAATATACCACGGCTAAGGGCTGTTCTTAAGCACGACGCAACGCGGAGTGCCTGGATACAGCCCTTAGGCGTGGTATATTGGCCATATACCACAAACCCCCGAGGTGCCTTATTGCTATTATAAACTGGTTACCAACGTAATTAGAACAGTAAAAATAAATGTTTTGTCATACCTGTGGTATACGGTCTGATATACCACGGCTGTCAGCCAATCAGCATTCAGGGCTGGAACCACCCAGTTTATAATATGATATTATTGTTTGTTTACTTGTGCTTTCGTTCTGTTTTTCATTTTGTATTGTTGTCTTGTAAATGCAATCCAGACTACTTCAACGTAACAAATATATTCCTGTCTGTGTAAACACATATTGTTACTTGGTTTGCATGATAAAAAAATTAAATAAAATATGTCTTGTTTTTTATTAGAGTTATCATCTTTGGGCATTGACACGACAACAACCACAGGAGTTAAACAGATATGGAACCAGGCTCAGCGCAAAGCACACACTGATAAGTTTGTTGGTGGACAACTCGTTGCTTAGTTACATGACGCCATCGCGTTTGGCCATTCATTTAACTAGGGAGACTCACAAAAGGCTTCTGTTCTGCAATGTCAGTGAATAAAAACCACCAATGACTGGCTGCTTTTAAAGCAACTGCAAATAAATAGGATATTATTCAAAATACCACCATGACAAGTGGTGAGTAAGAATTGCAATTTGTGAAGCCATTGAATCATAAAGGCTTGTATCACTGTATCATGCAATTAATGTATCTAGCTCTCCATTGCATCCCTTTGTTCATAGATTGACTAGAGGAACGTCTGGGTTTGACCTGAGCATCACAAGTCAAAGCTGCAGCTGGAAGCTCCTCAGCTCCACAACAGAACAATGAGAGTCCTCAATCTCGAACACAGCATTCCCAAGACAAAACACTTTCTTGCTGTAAGAGGGCCTTCCTGTCATCCTGTGAAGATCCATCCTCTCTCCAGCGCCAGTACTGTTGTCTGTTCAACCTCGGGGGGCAGTCTACGTGGCGGTAGGTAAACCCCAGAAAGGACTGAAGTGTGTTGTGTGTTGTATCTCTCTGAGTGTTGTGTGTGTGTGTGTATCTCTCTCTGTGTGTGTGTGTGTGTGTGTGTGTGTGTGTGTGTGTGTGTATCTCTCTGTGTGTGTGTGTGTGTATCTCTGTGCAGCACGGCAGACTACTGGTGGTGGGTCCCCGTGGCGGGGCCGATGCTAGGGGGCGTTGTCGGGGCCCTGGTCTACTTCCTGTTTATCGAGATGCATCACAAACAGCCGGAGAAACCCCACGAGGAGGAAGAGGAGGATGAGGAAGAGGAGGATGAAGACCTGGGAGGAGGACAGCAGTCTCAAAGACAAATACCATGAGTTAGAGAGATCCATTCAGTTACAAGGGCTATAAAAGCAAATGTGTCTGTCTGGGTCAGATCACTGGTACTGTAACGTCAATCAGGAGAGTAATGCCATGTGGGGAGACACATACACACAGAACAAGGACAGGCTTGCTCTCTCAGTGTGCTATGGTGAACCTCGGGGGCAGTCTAAGTGGTGGTAGGGAAACCCCAGAAAGCTCTGAAGTGCCTGGTGAGATGCCTGAAAACAACAGAGGCTGTACGGCTGGACTGACGGCGATGGACACCTGTATTTTAACCTACTGTTCTATCCGAAGGCAGTCGGGCGCTATAGAAGGTATGCAGGCTATGAAGAGGTCTGCGTCGGCCTGTCATACAAAGTATCACGGTAGAAGAGGCCTCTTTTGTTTATTACTTTGTTTATTGAATCTATAATATTATTATTTGTATTGTACTTGACATCTAAAATAGTCCCAATTCATTCATTCATTCATTCATTGACACAGGTTCAGCAGAGAGCCCAGTATCTTGGGTGATGCCCTGGTCAAGATGTCCTACTGCTTGCTGGGTCTGTCTGGGAGGATGAAACAGTCAGAGGTCACCAAGTGCAACATAGCTTCAGCTTGTAAATCAGCTAGAAAGATGTGTCGGCATCGAGTAATTGTCTCTGGCCCCCTCCCAGTTAGGGGAAGTGACGAGCTCTACAGCAGAGTCTCAGCACTCAATCGCTGGTTGAAAACTGTTTTCTGCCCCTCCCAAAAGATAACATTTGTGGATAATTGGCCCTCTTTCTGGGACTCACCCACAAACAGGACCAAGCCTGACCTGCTGAGGAGTGACGGACTCCATCCTAGCTGGAGGGGTGCTCTCCTCTTATCTACCAACATAGATAGGGCTCTAACTCCTCTAGCCCCACAGTGAAATAGGGTGCAGGCCAGGCAGCAGGCTGTTAGCCAACCTGCCAGCTTAGTGGAGTCTGCCAATAGCATAGTCAGTGTAGTCAGCTCAGCCATACCCATTGAGACTGTGTCTGTGCCTCGACCTAGGTTGGGCAAAACTAAACATGGCGGTGTTCACCCTAGCAATCTTATTAGGATAAAGACCTCCTCCATTCCTGCCATTATTGAAAGAGATCGTGATACCTCACATCTCAAAATAGGGTTACTTAATGTTAGATCCCTCACTTCAAAGGCAGTCATAGTCAATGAACTAATCACTGATCATAATCTTGATGTGATTGGCCTGACTGAAACATGGCTTAAGCCTGATGAATTTGCTGTGTTAAATGAGGCCTCACCTCCTGGTTACACTAGTGACCATATTCCCCGTGCATCCCGCAAAGGCGGAGGTGTTGCTAACATTTACGATAGCAAATTTCAATTTACAAAAAAAAAATGGCGTTTTCATCTTTTGAGCTTCTAGTCATGAAATCTATGCAGCCTACTCAATCACTTTTTATAGCTACTGTTTACAGGCCTCCTGGGCCATATACAGCGTTCCTCTCTGAGTTTCCTGAATTCCTATCAGACCTTGTAGTCATAGCAGATCATATTCTAATTTTTGGTGATTTTAATATTCACATGGAGAAGTCCACAGACCCACTCCAAAAGTCTTTCGGAGCCATCATCGACTCAGTGGGTTTTGTCCAACATGTCTCTGGACCTACTCACTGCCACAGTCATACTCTGGACCTAGTTTTGTCCCATGGAATAAATGTTGTAGATCTTAATGTTTTTCCACAAAATCCTGGACTATCGGACCACCATTTTATTACGTTTGCAATCGCAACAAATAATCTGCTCAGACCCCAACCAAGGAGCATCAAAAGTCGTGCTATAAATTCTCAGACAACACAAAAATTCCTTGATGCCCTTCCAGACTCCTTCTGCCTACCCAAGGACGTCAGAGGACAAAAATCAGTTAACCACTTAACTGAGGAACTCAATTTAACCTTGCGCAATACCCTAGATGCAGTTGCACCCCTAAAAACGAAAAACATTTGTCATAAGAAACTAGCTCCCTGGTATACAGAAAATACCCGAGCTTTGAAGCAAGCTTCCAGGAAATTGGAACGGAAATGGCGCCACACCAAACTGGAAGTCTTCCGACTAGCTTGGAAAGACAGTACCGTGCAGTACCGAAGAGCCCTCACTGCTGCTCGATCATCCTACTTTTCCAACTTAATCGAGGAAAATAAGAATAATCCAAAATTTCTTTTTGATACTGTTGCAAAGCTAACTAAAAAGCAGCATTCCCCAAGAGAGGATGGCTTTCACTTCAGCAGTAATAAATTCATGAACTTCTTTGAGGAAAAGATCATGACCATTAGAAAGCAAATTACGGACTCCTCTTTGAATCTGCGTATTCCTCCAGGGCTTAGCTGTCCTGGATCTGCACAGACTCTGCGAGGGCCTGGGATCGGGAGAGACACTTAAGTGTTTTAGTACTATATCTCTTGACACAATGATGAAAATAATCATGGCCTCTAAACCTTCAAGCTGCATACTGGATCCTATTCCTACTAAACTGCTGAAGGAGCTGCTTCCTGTGCTTGGCCCTCCTATGTTGAACATAATAAACAGCTCTCTATCCACCGGATGTGTACCAAACTCACTAAAAGTGGCAGTGATAAAGCCTCTCTTGAAAAAGCCAAACCTTGACCCGGAAAATATAAAAACTATCGGCCTATATCGAATCTTCCATTCCTCTCAAAAATTTTAGAAAAAGCTGTTGCGCAGCAACTCACTGCCTTTCTGAAGACAAACAATGTGTACGAAATGCTTCAGTCTGGTTTTAGACCCCATCATAGCACTGAGACTGCACTTGTGAAGGTGGTAAATGACCTTTTAATGGCGTCAGACCGAGGCTCTGCATCTGTCCTCGTGCTACTAGACCTTAGTGCTGCCTTTGACACCATCGATCACCACATTCTTTTGGAGAGACTGGAAACCCAAATTGGTCTACACGGACAAGTTCTGGCCTGGTTTAGATCTTACCTGTCGGAAAGATATCAGTTTGTCTCTGTGAATGGTCTGTCCTCCGACAAATCAACTGTACATTTCGGTGTTCCTCAAGGTTCCGCTTTAGGACCACTATTGTTTTCACTATATATTTTACCTCTTGGGGATGTTATTCGAAAACATACTGTTAACTTTCACTGCTATGCGGATGACACACAGCTGTACATTTCAATGAAACATGGTGAAGCCCCAAAATTGCCCTCGCTAGAAGCCTGTGTTTCAGACATAAGGAAGTGGATGGCTGAAAACTTTTTACTTTTAAACTCGGACAAAACAGAGATGCTTGTTCTAGGTCCCAAGAAACAAAGAGATCTTCTGTTAAATCTGACAATTCATCTTGATGGTTGTAAAGTCGTCTCAAATAAAACTGTGAAGGACCTCGGCGTTACTCTTGACCCTGATCTCTCTTTTGACGAACATATCAAGACTGTTTCAAGGACAGCTTTTTTCCATCTACGTAACATTGCAAAAATCAGAAATTTTCTGTCCAAAAATGATGCAGAAAAATTAATCCATGCATTTGTTACTTCTAGGTTAGACTACTGCAATGCTCTATTTTCCGGCTACCCAGATAAAGCACTAAATAAACTTCAGTTAGTGCTAAATACGGCTGCTAGAATCCTGACTAGAACCAAGAAATTTGATCATATTACTCCAGTGCTAGCTTCCCTACACTGGCTTCCTGTTAAGGCAAGGGCTGATTTCAAGGTTTTACTGTTAACCTATAAAGCGTTACATGGGCTTGCTCCTACCTATCTTTCCGAGTTGGTCCTGCCGTACATACCAATACGTACGCTACGGTCACAAGACGCAGGCCTCCTAATTGTCCCTAGAATTTCTAAGCAAACAGCGGGAGGCAGGGCTTTCTCCTATAGATCTCCATTTTTATGGAACAGTCTGCCTACCCATGTGAGAGACGCAGACTCGGTCTCAACCTTTAAGTCTTTACTGAAGACTTATCTCTTCAGTAGGTCATATGATTGAGTGT
Source organism: Coregonus clupeaformis (assembly GCF_020615455.1). Taxonomy (NCBI): domain Eukaryota; kingdom Metazoa; phylum Chordata; class Actinopteri; order Salmoniformes; family Salmonidae; genus Coregonus; species Coregonus clupeaformis. The sequence goes on from NW_025534069.1 coordinate 75,565, forward strand.
AGTCTGGCCCAGGAGTGTGAAGGTGAACGGAAAGGCTCTGGAGCAACGAACAGCCCTTGCTGTCTCTGCCGGGCCGGTTCCCCTCTCCACTGGGGTTCTCTGCTTCTAACCCTGTTGCAGGGGCTGAGTCACTGGCTTGCTGGTGCTCTTTCATGCCGTCCCTGGGAGGGGTGCGTCACTTGAGTGGGTTGAGTTACTGACGTGATCTTCCTGTCTGGGTTGGCGCCCCCTTGGTTTGTGCTGTGGTGGAGACCTCTGTGGGCTATACTCGGCCTTGTCTCAGGATTGTAAGTTGGTGGTTGAGGATATCCCTCTAGGGGTGCGGGGGCTGTGCTTTGGCAGAGTGGGTGGGGTTATATCCTTCCTGTTTGGCCCTGTCCGGGGTTTCTTCGGATGGGGCCACAGTGTCTCCGGACCGCTCCTGTCTCAGCCTCCAGTATTTATGCTGCAGTAGTTTATGTGTCGGGGGGCTGGGGTTAGTTGGTTATACCTGGAGTACTTCTCCTGTCTTATCCAGTGTCCTGTGTGAATTTAAGTATGCTCTCTCTAATTCTCTCGTTCTCTCTTTCTCTCTGAGAACCTGAGCCCTAGGACCATACGTCAGGACTACCGGGCATGATGACACCTTGCTGTCCCCAGTCCGCCTGGCCTTGCTGCTATTCCAGTTTCAACTGTTCTGCCTGCGGTTACGAAACCCCCTACCTGTCCCAGACCTGCTGTTTTCAACTCTTAATGATCGGCTATGAAAAGCCAACTGAGAGACCTGAGCACCTAGGACCATACGTCGGGACTACCGGCCGTGGTGACTCCTTGCTGTCCCCAGTCCGCCTGGCCTTGCTGCTATTCCAGTTTCAACTGTTCTGCCTGCGGTTATGGAACCCCTACCTGTCCCAGACCTGCAGTTTTCAACTCTTAATGATCGGCTATGAAAAGCCAACTGAGATTTATTCCTGATTATTATTTGACCATGCTTGTCACTTATGAACATTTTTGAACATCTTGGCATGGTTCTGTTATAATCTTCACCCGGCACAGCCAGAAGAGGACTGGCCACCCCTCATAGCCTGGTTCCTCTCTAGGTTTCTTCCTAGGTTTTCGCCTTTCTAGGGAGTTTTTCCTAGCCACCGTGCTTCTACACCTGCATTACTAGCTGTTTGGGGTTTTAGGCTGGGTTTCTGTACAGCACTTCGAGATATTAGCTGATGTAAGAAGGGCTATATAAAATAAAATTGATTGATTGATGAGGACAAAGCAGCGGCTGCACATTCCTTCGCCCTGAGAGAGGCAGCCGGATACTCTATCCTGGGCGGGAAGGCATCTAAGAGACGGGTTATGCAGCTGCTGCAGGGTTGTCTTCAGGACTGGAGGGAGGGAGTCAGTTCTTCCCAGAGGTACAGGACTGATCACATGTTCCTCCATGTCTTCTTCTACAGGGAGTCAGTTCTTCCCAGAGGTACAGGACTGATCACATGTTCCTCCATGTCTTCTTCTACAGGGAGTCAGTTCTTCCAAGAGGTACAGGACTGATCACATGTTCCTCCATGTCTTCTTCTACAGGGAGTCAGTTCTTCCCAGAGGTACAGGACTGATCACATGTTCCTCCATGTCTTCTTCTACAGGGAGTCAGTTCTTCCCAGAGGTACAGGACTGATCACATGTTCCTCCATGTCTTCTTCTACAGGGAGTCAGTTCTTCCCAGAGGTACAGGACTGATCACATGTTCCTCCATGTCTTCTTCTACAGGGAGTCAGTTCTTCCCAGAGGTACAGTACTGATCACATGTTCCTCCATGTCTTCTTCTACAGGGAGTCAGTTCTTCCCAGAGGTACAGTACTGATCACATGTTCCTCCATGTCTTCTTCTACAGGGAGTCAGTTCTTCCCAGAGGTACAGGACTGATCACATGTTCCTCCATGTCTTCTTCTACAGGGAGTCAGTTCTTCCCAGAGGTACAGGACTGATCACATGTTCCTCCATGTCTTCTTCTACAGGGAGTCAGTTCTTCCCAGAGGTACAGGACTGATCACATGTTCCTCCATGTCTTCTTCTACAGGGAGTCAGTTCTTCCCAGAGGTACAGGACTGATCACATGTTCCTCCATGTCTTCTTCTACAGGGAGTCAGTTCTTCCCAGAGGTACAGTACTGATCACATGTTCCTCCATGTCTTCTTCTACAGGGAGTCAGTTCTTCCCAGAGGTACAGTACTGATCACATGTTCCTCCATGTCTTCTTCTACAGGGAGTCAGTTCTTCCCAGAGGTACAGGACTGATCACATGTTCCTCCATGTCTTATTCTACAGGGAGTCAGTTCTTCCAAGAGGTACAGGACTGATCACATGTTCCTCCATGTCTTCTTCTACAGGGAGTCAGTTCTTCCCAGAGGTACAGGACTGATCACATGTTCCTCCATGTCTTCTTCTACAGGGAGTCAGTTCTTCCAAGAGGTACAGTACTGATCACATGTTCCTCCATGTCTTCTTCTACAGGGAGTCAGTTCTTCCCAGAGGTACAGGACTGATCACATGTTCCTCCATGTCTTCTTCTACAGGGAGTCAGTTCTTCCAAGAGGTACAGGACTGATCACATGTTCCTCCATGTCTTCTTCTACAGGGAGTCAGTTCTTCCCAGAGGTACAGTACTGATCACATGTTCCTCCATGTCTTCTTCTACAGGGAGTCAGTTCTTCCCAGAGGTACAGGACTGATCACATGTTCCTCCATGTCTTCTTCTACAGGGAGTCAGTTCTTCCCAGAGGTACAGTACTGATCACATGTTCCTCCATGTCTTCTTCTACAGGGAGTCAGTTCTTCCAAGAGGTACAGGACTGATCACATGTTCCTCCATGTCTTCCATGTCTTCTTTGATTTATTTTCCTTCACCCTTTTCCCTTTTCTATCAGGGTGTGACGTGCATAAATGAGAAAAATAGCAGTCAAATACTGCATGTAATAAGGTTGTTCTTCTCCTTCCCTCAGGGCAGCTGATCCCTATCAGAGGCTGCACGCCTGTTTGGCATGGAGGTCCTCACACTGGGACCAGTTTGGTCCTTCGAGGCGAATCACTGTAGTGCTATTAATGCGAGGAAATGGAGGATATTGCAACTCCCACCCCCACAGCCTGAAATAAAACCTTAAACCCAAACCAATCCTCAACATGAATCATGATCATGGCAGCTGTTAGGTAACGGAGTTGATTGTTTTGCACATCCCTATAGGTGCCTCAGACCAGTTGAGAGGACAGGGGGAGGAGCCTGATTAACCTGGCCTATTTTTACAGTCACATGGACACCCACCAACCAGCTGCCCTATGTCACAGGGAGGCTCTGGAGGCCTTCAGAAAAGCAGGTAGATAATCGTTATTACATTTACATTTTAGTCATTTAGCAGACGCTCTTATCCAGAGCAACTTACAGGAGCAATTAGGGTTAAGTGCCTTGCTCAAGGGCACATCGACAGATTTTTCACCTAGTCTGCTCGGGGATTAGAACCAGCGACCTTTCGGTTACTGGGCACAACGCTCTTACCCAGGCCTAAAGTTACAAAGCTACTTTTACCAGGAGAACATTGGAGATAGAACGTGTTTTTTTGTTGTTGCTTTGAAAATGAAAAGTGTTGTTTTTGCTCCACCACTCTCAGGAGATGTTCAGGGCCAGAGGCTGACATGTGAAGGTCTGGGCTGGCGGCTATTCACTCCTGTCCGGGGGGACAGACCAGCAGCCTTCAACACCTCCAAAACGCAGTACTCTCTCAGTACTCTGCCTGGAGAACCAGAAGTAGCATGTTTATTATTAGCCCGGGTACCAGTCAGTTTGTGCTAATATTCCACTCCTTATTCTGTGTCATATGCCAAAACATATATGACAGAACGAGTCTAATTTCATACAAGCACATTTGTTTCCATGTTTCCTCTCCTTGCCGCCGCTCCTCCATTACCTTTAACATTTTTCAAAAGCAGGCGAGGAGGGAGGGGAGGACGCAAGTAGTCGAGGAAAACCAATTGAGATCCTCCCACAGGAGTACACAAAAGTGGAATGTTAGCACAAAACAGGTCTGGGTTCCAGGCTAATTTGTTCTGTGGAATATGGCCAGACCAGCACAGCCTCCTTACACCAGTACAGTAGATACACAATGAACAGCTAGAGGCATTGCACTGCACTGCTGCTGGGCTGTTTATTGAACCGACTCAACTGTTGGTGGGTGAAAGTTCAGCACATGCCAACAGCCAATCACTGTATTGAGGATCTGTATTGACAAATCAATGACACACCACATGTCCTGGTATGTGCTATCGCCCGGGGGTTTCCATGAAAAGCATACTGTATGGACACGATCCTATAGGTTTCTGTTACATCATGATTTACAATACATAGATCATGTACTTCATAAACTAGAATAACATCAGTTGTAACAGCCTCTCTAAGGTATGGATATCTAGGAGATCGTGGTTTTAGGGTTGAAAGGATCTGGCCAGATGGCTCCCCAAAATAAAAAAAATACAGCAAGACGGGCCAAAACTCCGATTGTATTCCCATTAAAAAAGACCTACAGTCCATTCTTGAATCGTGGAGAAATTACAATAGAACACCAATAGAAGAGCTGATTAACATTCTAAAAGAAAAGAAAAAACAGTGAATCCTGGATCCGGTCTTTTAATTAATGCATTTCAAGTACTCCCCCCAAAAAATTACATCTCTTTGCACAATACATTTATTTTTATTTATTTTTTGTAAAAATTTTCAAAGTGAACAAAAATGTTTGATACTGTATAAAACACAGTGAACATTGAAATCAGACAGTCGTTTTTACTTTTTAATCATCTTGTGTGTTCTTTCAGCCTGCATCTTCATTTCACCTAAAACATTTTCAACTCAATTTTGGACATTTCAGTGCATGTTTTATAATCTAGAAACTTTTTTTTTTTTTTTTTACCATGAAGACTACAAAATTAAATGAATTAAGTAAATTTACAGGCATCATTTCTTGTGCTGTTCTTCTTCCAACCCAGGAGAACAGACACAACGAAACGAGAATGTATTAAACTCTTAGTCCATCACAATTAATTTGTTAATATTTTCATGATGGTGGAGAAAAAAAAGTTGTACAAAATATTTCAAACGAATCTCATTCCAATTAGCACAGATAAGAACATAAATAACTCAGAAAAGGGAGGTTGGTAACACTTTATTTGAAGGGTACCTACATAAGGACTTTATAACATATTAATAAACCATATACGTAAACGCATTCATAAAGCAGTGTGTAAGCATTTAATATGAATTGCGCTTATGAATGTGCAATGTATGGTTTATGAATGTTATATAATACTTATATTAGGTACCCTTCAAATCAAGTGTTACTGAGAAGGGGTGGTTTTGTCACATACACTACATGGCCAAAAGTATGTGGACACATGCTCGTCGAACATCTCATGGGCATTAATATGGAACTGCTCCCCCCTTCGCTGTGATAACAGCCTCCACTCTTCTGGGAAGGCTTTCCACTAGATGTTGGAACATTGCTGTAGGGTAATTGCTTCCATTCAGCCACAAGAGCATTAGTGAGGTCGGGCACTGATGTTGGGCGACTAGGCCTGGCTTGCAGTCGGCGTTCCAATTCATCCCAAAGGTGTTCGATGGGGTTGAGGTCTGGGCTCTGTGCAGGCCAGTCAAGTTCTTCCACACCGATCTTGACAAACCATTTCTGTATGGACCTCGCTTTGCTGAAAACAGGAAAGGGCCTTCCCCAAACTGTTGCCACAAAGTTGGAAGCACAGAATGTTCTAGAATGTCATTGTATGGTGTAGCGTTAAGATTTCCCTTCAAGGGGCCTAGCCCGAACCATGAAAAACAGCCCCAGAACATTAGTCCTCTTCCACCAAAACTTTACAGTTGTCACTACGCATTGGGGCAGGTAGCGTTCTCCTGGCAGCCGGCAAACCCAGATTAATCAGTCCCACTGCCAGATGGTGAAGTGTGATTCATCACTCCAGAGAACACGTTTCTACCACTTCTTCCAGAGTCCAATGGCGGTGAGCTTTACACTACTCCAGCCGACGCTGCTCGGCCATGGAAACCCATTTCATGAAGCTCCCGACGAACAGTTATTGTGCTGACGTTGCTTCCAAAGGCAGTTTGGAACTCGGTAGCGAGTTTTGCAAGCGAGGACAGACAATTTTTACGCGCTACACGCTTCAGCACTCGGCAGTACCGTTCTGTGAGCTTGTGTGGCCTACCACTGCGCAGCTGAGCGTTGTTGCTCATAGACATTTCCACCTCACAATAACAGCACTTACAGATGACCAGGGCAGAGATGGCATCCTATGGAGATGGCATCCAGAGATGGCATCTTACAAAGATGGCATCCTATGACGGTGCCACGTTGAAAGTCACTGAGCTCTTCAGTAAGGCCATTCTACTGCCAATGTTTGTCTATGGAGATTGCATGGCGGTGTGCCCGGTCAGCAACGGATGTGGCTGAAATAACCGAATCCACTAATTTGAAGGGGTGTCCACATACTTTTGTATATATAGTGTATGAACATCTCTGAAGTTTCTCTGGATTCAGAATACAATAAAAGTAACAGACGTATAAAAATTTAAATTTTTATCTTCAAATAATAACTCTAAATTCTCCAAGTACTGTACAAGTTTAAAAGGAAATATGTCTAGGTTAGTGTACTGCGAGTGTACTAGCCGGTACTATGGTTTGTAAAACTGCTTCATTTTCTACAGAAAAACTCCATGATGAGTTTAGCAACCATTTATTCAGCAATGTGAAATACAGGATTCAATATGAGAAAGACAAAGTGCCTTAAAGTCCCCTACAGAGTCCATGACCGAGCCGAGCCAAAGTAAGTTATACTGGCCTGGTTACACATCCACCATAGTTGCTGGAAAGGACAATGTGAAAATAAAAAGATCTGACCCAGAACAGTATGGTTGGGGTCAGCACGACAGTGTGAAACGGGTACGTGTGCACATGACCCAAAACAGGTGCTGGGAAAGCAAGTGAGTTAGCTTTGAAGCTGTTTACATGATCTAGGCCAGGGATGGGGGGGTGAGTCGCTCTGGATAAGAGCGTCTGCTAAATGACTAAAATGTCAATTGGATCACAAAAAAATTAAATAATGGGCACCACAGATCAATTTCCAATTTTTTTTTTTACTCAGTCGGGGTTCCAACTTAATGCTGAGTTAGAATAGTAGAATACACATTTGGTTGTGCATCAGCAGTTGTTCTCTTGTTATGTCAGTCACTCAATTAGCCCATGTCAGCAAAAAAATAAAATAATTTGATTGGTAAGGTAGTTTAGCCAGCTATCTAAACTTAGTAGTAATCATGGTCAAATTAATGATCGGGGGGGACCCCATTGATTTTGTTAGACACTCTCACTCAGATATCATATTCAAAACGGCAAACATTTCTCTCCACCCAAAATGAGTAGAATTGCAGGAAGTAGCATAAAGATGGCCGCCCCCATGTACTTATCACAAATGCCTCGTTCGCTCAGTTCGCCGCATTGTACATTTCTCGCCGTTACTCTTTTTTTTTTGTAATCAGCATTAGCACAGCATACATGATCACAATTCTAGCTCCAAGATGGCGGCAAAAAAATTAAAAAAAGAGTAGATTGTGCCGATTTACTGGCACACTGAAGCATGTTGCACGCGCCATAGTTTCAAAGCAATAGACGTCACATCTGAATTCCTCCATCTTTATGCACCTTCGCCTTTGGCTGTAAAAGTACACATTTTCCTCTCTGCCCCATAGCAAATTTAGTGGAATTGCATGAAATTAGTTATAAATCAGAGGGGGGGGGGGGGCGCTAAAATGTTGGGCTAGGGCCGGATCGGACTGCATGGATGTGGGTACACGGACCCGAGACACACTGCGGCCCCTCAGATTTTGTGGCTCCCCCCCCCATCAAAGTTGCCCATCCCGGATCTAGGCTGTTCCAAAATCAACCTAAACTACTGCCTCGTCTTTCCTTGCTTAGACGTTGCATTGCGTCAACCAATGGCAACGTACCACATCCTCGACTGAGCAGTCGGGCACCAGTTGCTATAAACATACGATGGGGTTAGCGCATACGTAAAAAATAGCTATCCAGGCTTCGTGAGATCTGGTATGCATCAGAGGAACACGACCAACTTCTACGGTCAATCACTGTCAAATCACTGTTTGGCATAACAATTACACCATAGGAGTTGGCCAGACAGCACAAACCGTTCTGGGACCAGGCTATGAGACTTCCATTCATCCATTCAAACTAGTGCATGGCTTTTAGAGACCTTCCTACATAAAAGTAATGATAAAAAGATCAGATTTACATTTATGGCACAACAACACTCATGTTAACTAAAGGGTTACAGAAACACTCATCTCTGTAGGGGACACATTCTTGCAACAGAACAGGGTCATGTTCATTAGGGCACACAGCAGAAGAAAAACGTTTTTAAAAACATTTTGCAACGGCAAATGAAAAATACACGTTTCTTATTGGACAAGTCCTCGTAGTCCCGCCCCCGTTGCATTCTGTTTTCTTCCGTTTGGTGCCTAAATGAACACAACCCAAGCTTCCACACACACATTTTTACAGGGCAAGTGATCAATGCATGGGGAAAATTACCATTCAATCCAGAATCTAGCTCTAAACAAAGTGCTAGTCCTAGTGGAGAATTTGAATGTGCGATCGTCTTGGAATAACTCCTCACCCTGTTTGTTCTAGTGGTTAAAGGACCTAGCTAATCAACCCCAGTTATCACAGGAACGTGATCAGTTATGATCAATTGTGTAACAGAAAAATATGACAGACCTTACAGGCCTAGTACAGTCAATCAACCATGGTCACATTAAAATCAAAAACATGACTGCATGCCAACATCGTAAATTGTCAGACTTATGATCTGAAAATAGTCTTTTTTTTTCTTTTTTCTTTTTTTTATCCATATCGGAATGGATCTTCGATTTATTTTCACACTCACGTAAACCTAGAAATGTAACATCATTAATAACCTCTCTGTACTAAAGTTTACGTTCGAAATGGCACCACAATCCTTATATAGTGCACTACTTTTCACATAGAGAATAGGGTGCCATTTTGGATGCTGCCCATGCCTAGCCTAGCTTAGCTTAGCCTAGCCTAGCCTAGCTTAGCCTAGCTTAGCCTAGCCTAGCCTAGCCTGCCTTCAAATGTCCCTTAAAACACTTCTTTACCTTCACCGACCTGACAGGCAGAACCCAGCTTTTAATTAGTGCTTATCTGTTCTATTCATTCTTCTGCATCAAAACGTATTAAAAAAAACTAAAACTGGGACAATAAAAAGTAGTGTGTAAAAACTAAAAAAGTGAAGTTCCCTTTTCCATCGTGATGCGATCAGAACAAGTTGTTACATCGTGATGCGATCAGAACAAGTTGTTACATCGTGATGCGATCAGAACAAGTTGTTACATCGTGATGCGATCAGAACAAGTTGTTACATCGTGATGCGATCAGAACAAGTTGTTAGCAAAAATACCAGATGAAGAGATGAGGAAGCTTGTGAAGGTCACAAAAGGTCAAAAGGTGAGAAGTAGTGGGATATGGTGGTGACCTTAAACATCCATAGGATTCCATGATTGCAGCAAAAGGAGAACTTGATTGCTGAAATGCTGTCAAAATTCCCATCTTCAGCGTCCAGTCCACAGAACTCACCAATATACTCTTCCAGATACCTTCATTTATGTTACTGTCCTGAGAGTACAGTACTAACCAAAAACAGTTGTACATTTACAGTAGAAGAAATAGTTGTGTTTTTTTCACTCATGTTATGTTACACTGAAATCTGTACAGTCACATGCAGAAGACAGCCAGCCAGCCAGCCAGCCAGCCAGCCAGCCAGCCAGCCAGCCAGCCAGCCAGCCAGCCAGCCAGCCAGCCAGCCAAAGTGAAGAGCCTTTACCGTCTTTTTGCTGTTTGGTTTGAGACGTTGTGTCGTAATCACAAGTGCAGAAAATCTCTTCACTTCCTGGCTAAGATGGCTGACAAAACATTTCAACCAACCAGGTGCCACGGAACATACGTGTGTTCTCACTCAGGAGGAGGGACTTGGCAAATAAAAAACACTTCCTTTCCTCTCCTTGGAACTCCACTAAAAGAGATCAAGACAAATATGCAGACCACAGACCACACGGTATGGGCTGATGGCCACTTCCACTTCCACTCCACACCGCATTGAAAATGGCTGATGGTCACTTCCACTCCACACAAAGACAATGGCTGATGGTCACTTCCACCATAGAACGACGAAATAGCGGATTGGTCAACTAAAATGGCGGATTTCACTCCCACAGAGAGCCACCAGAAAATAGCTGGATGAAGACCGAAGAGGTCAGCGGTGCTGCAGCTCCAGTGGTGGTCGCTGGTTGGGGGGGGTCTGTTCATTTGAGCTCTCAACTCTGTCCTGTCTGTCTGTTTGTAGATGGAGGGTCTGACGTATGGGGATGGTAAAACAACCAGTTTAAGCTGTTCTTTGGGTGGAGTGAAACAAGTGGTTTTTGTTCGGCGTAAACCGGTGGGATTTGAATCCGTTTCTCCCATGTGGCATCCTAACGCCTTCACCATTAGACCAAGAGGAAATCTTAAAAAGTGTGTAAAAACTAAAAGAGTGGTTCCCTTTCCTTACCCTCAGTCCTAATCATGAAAAACCTAAGAAAATCCTCTTGGTCTAATGGTTAAGATGTCGGATTCCCACCCTGGGGAGACGGGTACAAATCCCAAATCCCACCAGTTACATAGATAGGCACAAGGAGGAGCCAAGGCAAGGCATGGGGCAGTCGGTGGAGGGAGCAGCGGTCCTAGCGGTCCAACCCGAGCGGTCCCATCCCGAGCCCCAGTGTCTCAGCAGCTCAGCGTCTCATCTGGCCCATCTGGTAGTTTTCCCTGGGCTGGCCCTGGCTGCGGTGATGTCTCTGGGGCTGGGGCTGGGGCTGGCGTGAGGGCTGCTGCCGCTGGCCTCCAGAGACTGGGTGGTGCTGGCCGTGACCAACACCTCCGTGGTGGGGCTGGGGCTGGTGCACCTGGGCGTCCCTGGCCTCCCTGGCGTGCTGCTGGGCTCGCCTCCTCTTCAAGGTGCCTGGGGTAAGATGGAGAGAGAGGTTAGTCTAGCACAGTGGTCATCAACCAGTCGATCACCAAACATTTCTGTAAGAACCAATAAAGCCTTGCACTCCTATTTTTATATTATTTTCGCGCTGTAACCGGAAGGTGCGCTTGATTCAGCAGCCCTGGCGCTGTTGCCGGTAGGTGCGCTTGATCCAGCAGCCCTGGCGCTGTTGCCGGTAGGTGCGCTTGATTCAGCAGCCCTAGAGCTGTTGCCGGTGGGTGCGCTTGATTCAGGAGCCCTGGCGCTGTTGCCGGTAGGTGCGCTTGATTCAGCAGCCCTGGCGCTGTTGCCGGTAGGTGCGCTTGATTCAGCAGCCCTGGCGCTGTTGCCGGTAGGTGCGCTTGATTCAGCAGCTCTGGCGCTGTTGCCTGTAGGTGCGCTTGATTCAGCAGCCCTGGCGCTGTTGCCGGTAGGTGCGCTTGATTCAGCAGCCCTGGCGCTGTTGCCGGTAGGTGCGCTTGATTCAGTAGCCCTGGCGCTGTTGCCGGTAGGCGCTTGATTCAGCAGCCCTAGAGCTGTTGCCGGTAGGTGCGCTTGATTCAGCAGCCCTAGAGCTGTTGCCGGTAGGTGCGCTTGATTCAGCAGCCCTGGCGCTGTTGCCGGTAGGTGCGCTTGATTCAGCAGCCCTGGCGCTGTTGCCGGTAGGCGCTTGATTCAGCAGCCCTAGAGCTGTTGCCGGTAGGTGCGCTTGATTCAGCAGCCCTAGAGCTGTTGCCGGTAGGTGCGCTTGATTCAGCAGCCCCAGAGCTGTTGCCGGTAGGTGCGCTTGATTCAGCAGCCCTAGCGTCAGGAAGGCAACGTGTTCCCATGTTGAACCACTTCATGTGTCTGAAGGTAGAACTCTGTCTACCCGGCAGGTCCAGAGAGCAAATCAAGTGCACCTATAGGCCTACCGCTGACCAATCAGATAGCTCAGATCACCTTGTCTGCACAGTTTCCTCGAGCCGTAGACTGTATAAAAAAAATATAAAAAATTTTAAAAAAAAGAATGCCCTGATCGCACAGCAAAGTTGATACTGTGAGATTAAAACGTTTCAAACCATGACTAGAGAGAGACTCAACGAATACAGCGAAGAGCTGCTGTTTTTATGAGTAACTTCATGTTTAAGTTGTTATTCAGCACTGTTAACACCTTGTTCAACAATATTTTTTGTGTGTGCGGGAGACAATAAAAGGCCATTATAAAATGTGCAGTTTTGTCACACAACACAATGCCACAGATGTCTCAAGTTGAGGGAGCGTGCAATTGGCATGATGACTGCAGGAATGTCTACCAGAGCTGTTGCCAGAGAATGTAATGTTTATTTCTCTACCATAAGCCGCCTCCAACGTCGTTTTAGAGAATTTGGCAGTACGTCCAAATGGCCTCTCAACCACAGACCACGTGTAACCATGGCAGCCCAGGACCTCCACAACAGGCTTCATCTGAGACCAGACACCCAGACAGCTGATGAAAGTGTGGGTTTTGAAGAATTTATGCACAAACAGTCAGAAACCGTCTAAGGGAAGCTCATCTGCGGGCTCGTCGTCCTCACCAGGGTCTTGACCTGACTGCAGTTCGGCGTCGTAACCGACTTCAGTGGTCAAATGCTCACCTTCGATGGCCACTGGCACGCTGGAGAAGTGTGCTCTTCATGGATGAATCCCAGTTTCAACTGTACCGGGCAGATGGCAGACAGTGTATATGGCGCCGTGTGGGGGAGCGGTTTGCTGATGTCAACGTTGTGAACAGAGTGCCCCATGGTGGCGGTGGGGTTATGGTATGGGCAGGCATAAGCTACAGACAACGAACACAATTGCATTTTATCAATGGCAATTTCAATGCACAGAGATACCGTGACGAGATCCTGAGGCCCATTCATTTGCCGCCATCACCTCCTGTTTCAGCATGATAATGCACGGCCCCATGTCGCAAAGATCTGTACACAATTCCCAGCAGATGAAAATGTCCCAGTTCTTCCATGGCCTGCATACTCAGACATGTCACCACCCATTGAGCATGTTTGGGATGCTCTGGATCGACGTGTACGACAGTGTGTTCCAGTTCCCGCAACTTCGCACAGCCATTGAAGAGTAGGACAACATTCCGCAGGCCACAATCAACAGCCTGATCAACTATGCGAAGGAGATGTGTTGCTCTGCACAAGGAAAATTGTGGTCACAACAGATACTGACTGGTTTTCCGATCACGCCCCTGCCTTTTTTTGTAAGGTATCTGTGACCAACTGATCCATATCTGTATTCCCAGTCATGTGAAATCCATAGATCAGAGCCTAATTTATTTATTTATCAGGTCGCAGTTGTAAATGAGAACTTGTTCTCAACTGGCTTACCTGGTTAAATAAAGGTTAAATAAAAATGTTTCTTCTTTATTTATTTTTATTGACCTTATATGAACTGTAACTTTTTGTTGCATTTATATTTTTGTTCAGTGTATTATTAGCGGCTTGTGTCTTTTTTAATATCGAGGAATATTTCACTTTCTCTGGTCATAGGAGTAACAACATGAATTGCTGCATGCAGTGTGACTTGAGTTTGGCCATCACCTGGAAGACTGTCCCCTTTTCTCAGCTGAGAGCGGTGAGTCAGGTGACCGGCAGCCTCACCGCTGCTCCCCCCCCTTCCCTCAGACTGACCATCAGATGCAGGCCATCAGTCCAGTAAAAAAAAAAAAAAAAATTCATCACTTAGCTGTGCCTCACAAGTAATACAACAAACATTCTATTACCAGTGTGATCATATACCTCAAATTTTTGAAAAATAATTTCAAAATGGTCTTAGAAGAAAAAACAACACTGGCAGGGCAATTCAAGCAAAGCCAATATGCAGTGATAATGTACTGGGACTATTACCTACTGCACAAACCTCATAATACTATAAACCTTTTTTTAAAAGTCATGTTTAAAACTAAATCTGAGCGGTAGATCTCGGCTTTCATTTTGACTCAGGAAGTGATCTGGACTCAGAAAAGGTTGGTGACCACTGGTTTAGCAGAACATGCCTGTCTTTTCACAGGCATTTCTATTTGAATCTTTATCTCACCAGGTAGTTCCATAGAGCTCAAAACACCTCTATTTCAAAGGCGACCTGGCCACTTCTGACAACACTCGTTTTATTTTGTGTAGTTCTCTGCTCCTGACCCGTTTCCAAATACATTTTCAAAACCCCTTCATTTGAAAATTTGCACAACGGGGTGTGGAGACTCACCTGGTAGTGGTTTGGGTGGGGGCAGTTTGGGGTTGCTGGAGGGGGTGACTCACCTGGTAGTGGTTTGGGTGGGGGCAGTTTGGGGTTGCTGGAAGGGGAGACTCACCTGGTAGTGGTTTGGGTGGGGGCAGTTTGGGGTTGCTGGAAGGGGAGACTCACCTGGTAGTGGTTTGGGTGGGGGCAGTTTGGGGTTGCTGGAAGGGGAGACTCACCTGGTAGTGGTTTGGGTGGGGGCAGTTTGGGGTTGCTGGAAGGGGAGACTCACCTGGTAGTGGTTTGGGTGGGGGCAGTTTGGGGTTGCTGGAGGGGGTGTGGACACTGCAGATCTTAATGAAGCCAGCCATCAGCATGATCAGAGCGATGCCCATCAACAGCACCGCCCACCAGTGAGCCTGGAACCAGAAGAAAACAAACAGAAATGGACATACATTTTTCATGAACACACAACATCTGTCCACTAGAGACCACAACATAAATACAATTGTTTTTATGCATGCGTCTGACTGAGTTTTTAAAATGTTCTAATTAATCAAAATCACGCACAGTCAAATACGTAGTGAGTCAGAATTACATGAATATAGTGATCTTTTCTGGTCAGTTGACAGAATCACAGTCAGTAAGCTACGTACCACTATCCACTCTGTTCTCATAGAGCTCAGGGTTGAGTCAGTCAGTAAGCTACGTACCACTATCCACTCTGTTCTCATAGAGCTCAGGGTTGAGTCAGTCAGTAAGCTACGTACCACTATCCACTCTGTTCTCAGAGCTCAGGGTTGAGTCAGTCAGTAAGCTACGTACCACTATCCACTCTGTTCTCATAGAGCTCAGGGTTGAGTCAGTCAGTAAGCTACGTACCACTATCCACTCTGTTCTCAGAGCTCAGGGTTGAGTCAGTCAGTAAGCTACGTACCACTATCCACTCTGTTCTCATAGAGCTCAGGGTTGAGTCAGTCAGTAAGCTACGTACCACTATCCACTCTGTTCTCATAGAGCTCAGGGTTGAGTCAGTCAGTAAGCTACGAGTACCACTATCCACTCTGTTCTCATAGAGCTCAGGGTTGAGTCAGTCAGTAAGCTACGTACCACTATCCACTCTGTTCTCAGAGCTCAGGGTTGAGTCAGTCAGTAAGCTACGTACCACTATCCACTCTGTTCTCATAGAGCTCAGGGTTGAGTCAGTCAGTAAGCTACGTATCACTATCCACTCTGTTCTCATAGAGCTCAGGGTTGAGTCAGTCAGTAAGCTATGTACCACTATCCACTCTGTTCTCAGAGCTCAGGGTTGAGTCAGTCAGTAAGCTACGTACCACTATCCACTCTGTTCTCATAGAGCTCAGGGTTGAGTCAGTCAGTAAGCTACGTACCACTATCCACTCTGTTCTCAGAGCTCAGGGTTGAGTCAGTCAGTAAGCTACGTACCACTATCCACTCTGTTCTCAGAGCTCAGGGTTGAGTCAGTCAGTAAGCTACGTACCACTATCCACTCTGTTCTCAGAGCTCAGGGTTGAGTCAGTCAGTAAGCTACGTACCACTATCCACTCTGTTCCCATAGAGCTCAGGGTTGAGTCAGTCAGTAAGCTACGTACCACTATCCACTCTGTTCTCAGAGCTCAGGGTTGAGTCAGTCAGTAAGCTACGTACCACTATCCACTCTGTTCTCAGAGCTCAGGGTTGAGTCAGTCAGTAAGCTACGTACCACTATCCACTCTGTTCTCAGAGCTCAGGGTTGAGTCAGTCAGTAAGCTACGTACCACTATCCACTCTGTTCTCATAGAGCTCAGGGTTGAGTCAGTCAGTAAGCTACGTACCACTATCCACTCTGTTCTCATAGAGCTCAGGGTTGAGTCAGTCAGTAAGCTACGTACCACTATCCACTCTGTTCTCATAGGGCTCAGGGTTGAGTCAGTCAGTAAGCTACGTACCACTACCCACTCTGTTCTCATAAGGCTCAGGGTTGAGTCAGTCAGTAAGCTACGTACCACTATCCACTCTGTTCTCATAGAGCTCAGGGTTGAGTCAGTCAGTAAGCTACGTACCACTATCCACTCTGTTCTCATAGAGCTCAGGGTTGAGTCAGTCAGTAAGCTACGTACCACTATCCACTCTGTTCTCAGAGCTCAGGGTTGAGTCAGTCAGTAAGCTACGTACCACTATCCACTCTGTTCTCATAGAGCTCAGGGTTGAGTCAGTCAGTAAGCTACGTACCACTATCCACTCTGTTCTCATAGAGCTCAGGGTTGAGTCAGTCAGTAAGCTACGTACCACTATCCACTCTGTTCTCAGAGCTCAGGGTTGAGTCAGTCAGTAAGCTACGTACCACTATCCACTCTGTTCTCATAGAGCTCAGGGTTGAGTCAGTCAGTAAGCTACGTATCACTATCCACTCTGTTCTCATAGAGCTCAGGGTTGAGTCAGTCAGTAAGCTACGTACCACTATCCACTCTGTTCTCAGAGCTCAGGGTTGAGTCAGTCAGTAAGCTACGTACCACTATCCACTCTGTTCTCATAGAGCTCAGGGTTGAGTCAGTCAGTAAGCTACGTACCAATATCCACTCTGTTCTCAGAGCTCAGGGTTGAGTCAGTCAGTAAGCTACGTACCACTATCCACTCTGTTCTCAGAGCTCAGGGTTGAGTCAGTCAGTAAGCTACGTACCACTATCCACTCTGTTCTCAGAGCTCAGGGGTTGAGTCAGTCAGTAAGCTACGTACCACTATCCACTCTGTTCCCATAGAGCTCAGGGTTGAGTCAGTCAGTAAGCTACGTACCACTATCCACTCTGTTCTCAGAGCTCAGGGTTGAGTCAGTCAGTAAGCTACGTACCACTATCCACTCTGTTCTCAGAGCTCAGGGTTGAGTCAGTCAGTAAGCTACGTACCACTATCCACTCTGTTCTCAGAGCTCAGGGTTGAGTCAGTCAGTAAGCTACGTACCACTATCCACTCTGTTCTCATAGAGCTCAGGGTTGAGTCAGTCAGTAAGCTACGTACCACTATCCACTCTGTTCTCATAGAGCTCAGGGTTGAGTCAGTCAGTAAGCTACGTACCACTATCCACTCTGTTCTCATAGAGCTCAGGGTTGAGTCAGTCAGTAAGCTACGTACCACTATCCACTCTGTTCTCATAGAGCTCAGGGTTGAGTCAGTCAGTAAGCTACGTACCACTATCCACTCTGTTCTCATAGAGCTCAGGGTTGAGTCAGTCAGTAAGCTACGTACCACTATCCACTCTGTTCTCATAGAGCTCAGGGTTGAGTCAGTCAGTAAGCTATGTACCACTATCCACTCTGTTCTCAGAGCTCAGGGTTGAGTCAGTCAGTAAGCTACGTACCACTATCCACTCTGTTCTCATAGAGCTCAGGGTTGAGTCAGTCAGTAAGCTACGTACCACTATCCACTCTGTTCTCATAGAGCTCAGAGTTGAGTCAGTCAGTAAGCTACGTACCACTATCCACTCTGTTCTCAGAGCTCAGGGTTGAGTCAGTCAGTAAGCTACGTACCACTATCCACTCTGTTCTCATAGAGCTCAGGGTTGAGTCAGTCAGTAAGCTACGTACCACTATCCACTCTGTTCTCAGAGCTCAGGGTTGAGTCAGTCAGTAAGCTACGTACCACTATCCACTCTGTTCTCATAGAGCTCAGGGTTGAGTCAGTCAGTAAGCTACGTACCACTATCCACTCTGTTCTCATAGAGCTCAGGGTTGAGTCAGTCAGTAAGCTACGTACCACTATCCACTCTGTTCTCATAGAGCTCAGGGTTGAGTCAGTCAGTAAGCTACGTACCACTATCCACTCTGTTCTCATAGAGCTCAGGGTTGAGTCAGTCAGTAAGCTACGTACCACTATCCACTCTGTTCTCATAGAGCTCAGGGTTGAGTCAGTCAGTAAGCTACGTACCACTATCCACTCTGTTCTCATAGAGCTCAGGGTTGAGTCAGTCAGTAAGCTACGTACCACTATCCACTCTGTTCTCATAGAGCTCAGGGTTGAGTCAGTCAGTAAGCTACGTACCACTATCCACTCTGTTCTCAGAGCTCAGGGTTGAGTCAGTCAGTAAGCTACGTACCACTATCCACTCTGTTCTCAGAGCTCAGGGGTTGAGTCAGTCAGTAAGCTACGTACCACTATCCACTCTGTTCTCATAGAGCTCAGGGTTGAGTCAGTCAGTAAGCTACGTACCACTATCCACTCTGTTCTCAGAGCTCAGGGTTGAGTCAGTCAGTAAGCTACGTACCACTATCCACTCTGTTCTCATAGAGCTCAGGGTTGAGTCAGTCAGTAAGCTACGTACCACTATCCACTCTGTTCTCAGAGCTCAGGGTTGAGTCAGTCAGTAAGCTACGTATCACTATCCACTCTGTTCTCATAGAGCTCAGGGTTGAGTCAGTCAGTAAGCTACGTACCACTATCCACTCTGTTCTCATAGAGCTCAGGGTTGAGTCAGTCAGTAAGCTACGTACCACTATCCACTCTGTTCTCATAGAGCTCAGGGTTGAGTCAGTCAGTAAGCTACGTACCACTATCCACTCTGTTCTCAGAGCTCAGGGTTGAGTCAGTCAGTAAGCTACGTACCACTATCCACTCTGTTCTCATAGAGCTCAGGGTTGAGTCAGTCAGTAAGCTACGTACCACTATCCACTCTGTTCTCATAGAGCTCAGGGTTGAGTCAGTCAGTAAGCTACGTACCACTATCCACTCTGTTCTCAGAGCTCAGATTGAAGAGTCAGTCAGTAAGCTACGTACCACTATCCACTCTGCAATGTTCTCATAGAGCTCAGGGTTGAGTCAGTCAGTAAGCTACGTACCACTATCCACTCTGTTCTCATAGAGCTCAGGGGTTGAGTCAGTCAGTAAGCTACGTACCACTATCCACTCTGTTCTCATAGAGCTCAGGGTTGAGTCAGTCAGTAAGCTACGTACCACTATCCACTCTGTTCTCATAGAGCTCAGGGTTGAGTCAGTCAGTAAGCTACGTACCACTATCCACTCTGTTCTCAGAGCTCAGATTGAAGAGTCAGTCAGTAAGCTACGTACCACTATCCACTCTGCAATGTTCTCATAGAGCTCAGGGTTGAGTCAGTCAGTAAGCTACGTACCACTATCCACTCTGTTCTCATAGAGCTCAGGGTTGAGTCAGTCAGTAAGCTACGTACCACTATCCACTCTGTTCTCATAGAGCTCAGGGTTGAGTCAGTCAGTAAGCTACGTACCACTATCCACTCTGTTCTCATAGAGCTCAGGGTTGAGTCAGTCAGTAAGCTACGTACCACTATCCACTCTGTTCTCAGAGCTCAGATTGAAGAGTCAGTCAGTAAGCTACGTACCACTATCCACTCTGCAATGTTCTCATAGAGCTCAGGGTTGAAGATGGCCTTCTTCAGCCTGGCCAGGGGGCCGTCAGCGTCCACCAGGCGACACTTCATGAACACGTCACAGTAGCCCTTGAAGTCGTTGCAGGGAGACCCCGCGGGCAGCGTGGTGACCTTCTTATTGAAGAACCGGGCCAGCTTCTCTGAGCCAGTACTGCTGCAGGTGTTGGGGTTCACTGCAACACAAGACAATCATTTACATTTTTACATTTTAGTCATTTAGCAGACGCTCTTATCCAGAGCGACTTACAGTTAGTGAGTGCATACATTATTATTATTATATATATATATTTTTTCATACTGGCCCACCGTGGGAATCAATCACAGGAGTTAACAATAACTTTTATAGCACTATTCATTACATTCATAGTCTCAAAGCCCTTTAAACATTGTCATACAAACTGTTAAGGTTGAAAAATTCCCAAATAAATTCCCTGTTTTTTTCAGAAAACCTGGATTGGAGTATTCCCAGAATCACAAGGGAATTCTCCAACTGGGAATGCTGAAAAACACAGCAACTTTGGGAAAGAACATAATGTTCATGTCAGGACATAATACTACTGAGATATGCCCCTAAGGCATCATGTTCATGTCAGGACATAATACTACTGAGATATGCCCCTAAGGCATCATGTTCATGTCAGGACATAATACTACTGAGATATGCCCCTAAGGCATCATGTTCATGTCAGGACATAATACTACTGAGATATGCCCCTAAGGCATCATGTTCATGTCAGGACATAATACTACTGAGATATGCCCCTAAGGCATCATGTTCATGTCAGGACATAATACTACTGAGATATGCCCCTAAAGCATCATGTTCATGTCAGGACATAATACTACTGAGATATGCCCCTAAGGCATCATGTTCATGTCAGGACATAATACTACTGAGATATGCCCCTAAGGCATCATGTTCATGTCAGGACATAATACTACTGAGATATGCCCCTAAGGCATCATGTTCATGTCAGGACATAATACTACTGAGATATGCCCCTAAGGCATCATGTTCATGTCAGGACATAATACTACTGAGATATGCCCCTAAGGCATCATGTTCATGTCAGGACATAATACTACTGAGATATGCCCCTAAGGCATCATGTTCATGTCAGGACATAATACTACTGAAATATGCCCCTAAAGCATCATGTTCATGTCAGGACATAATACTACTGAGATATGCCCCTAAGGCATCATGTTCATGTCAGGACATAATACTACTGAGATATGCCCCTAAGGCATCATGTTCATGTCAGGACATAATACTACTGAGATATGCCCCTAAGGCATCATGTTCATGTCAGGACATAATACTACTGAGATATGCCCCTAAGGCATCATGTTCATGTCAGGACATAATACTACTGAGATATGCCCCTAAGGCATCATGTTCATGTCAGGACATAATACTACTGAGATATGCCCCTAAGGCATCATGTTCATGTCAGGACATAATACTACTGAGATATGCCCCTAAGGCATCATGTTCATGTCAGGACATAATACTACTGAGATATGCCCCTAAGGCATCATGTTCATGTCAGGACATAATACTACTGAGATATGCCCCTAAGGCATCATGTTCATGTCAGGACATAATACTACTGAGATATGCCCCTAAAGCATCATGTTCATGTCAGGACATAATACTACTGAGATATGCCCCTAAAGCATCATGTTCATGTCAGGACATAATACTACTGAGATATGCCCCTAAGGCATCATGTTCATGTCAGGACATAATACTACTGAGATATGCCCCTAAGGCATCATGTTCATGTCAGGACATAATACTACTGAGATATGCCCCTAAGCATCATGTTCATGTCAGGACATAATACTACTGAGATATGCCCCTAAAGCATCATGTTCATGTCAGGACATAATACTACTGAGATATGCCCCTAAAGCATCATGTTCATGTCAGGACATAATACTACTGAGATATGCCCCTAAGGCATCATGTTCATGTCAGGACATAATACTACTGAGATATGCCCCTAAAGCATCATGTTCATGTCAGGACATAATACTACTGAGATATGCCCCTAAAGCATCATGTTCATGTCAGGACATAATACTACTGAGATATGCCCCTAAAGCATCATGTTCATGTCAGGACATAATACTACTGAGATATGCCCCTAAAGCATCATGTTCATGTCAGGACATAATACTACTGAGATATGCCCCTAAGGCATCATGTTCATGTCAGGACATAATACTACTGAGATATGCCCCCTAAGGCATCATGTTCATGTCAGGACATAATACTACTGAGATATGCCCCTAAGGCATCATGTTCATGTCAGGACATAATACTACTGAGATATGCCCCTAAGGCATCATGTTCATGTCAGGACATAATACTACTGAGATATGCCCCTAAGGCATCATGTTCATGTCAGGACATAATACTACTGAGATATGCCCCTAAGGCATCATGTTCATGTCAGGACATAATACTACTGAGATGTGCCCCTAAGGCATCATGTTCATGTCAGGACATAATACTACTGAGATATGCCCCTAAAGCATCATGTTCATGTCAGGACATAATACTACTGAGATATGCCCCTAAAGCATCATGTTCATGTCAGGACATAATACTACTGAGATATGCCCCTAAAGCATCATGTTCATGTCAGGACATAATACTACTGAGATATGCCCCTAAGGCATCATGTTCATGTCAGGACATAATACTACTGAGATATGCCCCTAAGGCATCATGTTCATGTCAGGACATAATACTACTGAGATATGCCCCTAAAGCATCATGTTCATGTCAGGACATAATACTACTGAGATATGCCCCTAAGGCATCATGTTCATGTCAGGACATAATACTACTGAGATATGCCCCTAAGGCATCATGTTCATGTCAGGACATAATACTACTGAGATATGCCCCTAAGGCATCATGTTCATGTCAGGACATAATACTACTGAGATATGCCCCTAAGGCATCATGTTCATGTCAGGACATAATACTACTGAGATATGCCCCTAAGGCATCATGTTCATGTCAGGACATAATACTACTGAGATATGCCCCTAAGGCATCATGTTCATGTCAGGACATAATACTACTGAGATATGCCCCTAAAGCATCATGTTCATGTCAGGACATAATACTACTGAGATATGCCCCTAAAGCATCATGTTCATGTCAGGACATAATACTACTGAGATATGCCCCTAAGGCATCATGTTCATGTCAGGACATAATACTACTGAGATATGCCCCTAAGGCATCATGTTCATGTCAGGACATAATACTACTGAAATATGCCCCTAAGCATCATGTTCATGTCAGGACATAATACTACTGAGATATGCCCCTAAAGCATCATGTTCATGTCAGGACATAATACTACTGAGATATGCCCCTAAAGCATCATGTTCATGTCAGGACATAATACTACTGAAATATGCCCCTAAAGCATCATGTTCATGTCGGGACATAATACTACTGAGATATGCCCCTAAAGCATCATGTTCATGTCAGGACATAATACTACTGAGATATGCCCCTAAAGCATCATGTTCATGTCAGGACATAATACTACTGAGATATGCCCCCTAAAGCATCATGTTCATGTCAGGACATAATACTACTGAGATATGCCCCTAAGGCATCATGTTCATGTCAGGACATAATACTACTGAGATATGCCCCTAAGGCATCATGTTCATGTCAGGACATAATACTACTGAGATATGCCCCTAAGGCATCATGTTCATGTCAGGACATAATACTACTGAGATATGCCCCTAAAGCATCATGTTCATGTCAGGACATAATACTACTGAGATATGCCCCTAAAGCATCATGTTCATGTCAGGACATAATACTACTGAGATATGCCCCTAAAGCATCATGTTCATGTCAGGACATAATACTACTGAGATGTGCCCCTAAAGCATCATGTTCATGTCAGGACATAATACTACTGAGATGTGCCCCTAAAGCATCATGTTCATGTCAGGACATAATACTACTGAGATGTGCCCCTAAAGCATCATGTTCATGTCAGGACATAATACTACTGAGATGTGCCCCTAAAGCATCATGTTCATGTCAGGACATAATACTACTGAGATATGCCCCTAAGGCATCATGTTCATGTCAGGACATAATACTACTGAAATATGCCCCTAAGGCATCATGTTCATGTCAGGACATAATACTACTGAGATGTGCCCCTAAGGCATCATGTTCATGTCAGGACATAATACTACTGAGACATGCCCCTAAAGCATCATGTTCATGTCAGGACATAATACTACTGAAATATGCCCCTAAAGCATCATGTTCATGTCAGGACATAATACTACTGAGATATGCCCCTAAGGCATCATGTTCATGTCAGGACATAATACTACTGAGATATGCCCCTAAGGCATCATGTTCATGTCAGGACATAATACTACTGAAATATGCCCCTAAGCATCATGTTCATGTCAGGACATAATACTACTGAGATATGCCCCTAAAGCATCATGTTCATGTCAGGACATAATACTACTGAGATATGCCCCTAAGGCATCATGTTCATGTCAGGACATAATACTACTGAGATATGCCCCTAAAGCATCATGTTCATGTCAGGACATAATACTACTGAGATATGCCCCTAAAGCATCATGTTCATGTCAGGACATAATACTACTGAGATGTGCCCCTAAAGCATCATGTTCATGTCAGGACATAATACTACTGAGATGTGCCCCTAAAGCATCATGTTCATGTCAGGACATAATACTACTGAGATATGCCCCTAAAGCATCATGTTCATGTCAGGACATAATACTACTGAGATGTGCCCCTAAAGCATCATGTTCATGTCAGGACATAATACTACTGAGATATGCCCCTAAAGCATCATGTTCATGTCAGGACATAATACTACTGAGATATGCCCCTAAGGCATCATGTTCATGTCAGGACATAATACTACTGAGATATGCCCCTAAAGCATCATGTTCATGTCAGGACATAATACTACTGAGATATGCCCCTAAAGCATCATGTTCATGTCAGGACATAATACTACTGAGATATGCCCCTAAAGCATCATGTTCATGTCAGGACATAATACTACTGAGATATGCCCCTAAGGCATCATGTTCATGTCAGGACATAATACTACTGAGATATGCCCCTAAGGCATCATGTTCATGTCAGGACATAATACTACTGAGATATGCCCCTAAGGCATCATGTTCATGTCAGGACATAATACTACTGAGATATGCCCCTAAGGCATCATGTTCATGTCAGGACATAATACTACTGAGATATGCCCCTAAGGCATCATGTTCATGTCAGGACATAATACTACTGAGATATGCCCCTAAGGCATCATGTTCATGTCAGGACATAATACTACTGAGATATGCCCCTAAGGCATCATGTTCATGTCAGGACATAATACTACTGAGATATGCCCCTAAGGCATCATGTTCATGTCAGGACATAATACTACTGAGATATGCCCCTAAGGCATCATGTTCATGTCAGGACATAATACTACTGAGATATGCCCTAAGGCATCATGTTCATGTCAGGACATAATACTACTGAGATATGCCCCTAAGGCATCATGTTCATGTCAGGACATAATACTACTGAGATATGCCCCCTAAGGCATCATGTTCATGTCAGGACATAATACTACTGAGATATGCCCCTAAAGCATCATGTTCATGTCAGGACATAATACTACTGAAATATGCCCCTAAAGCATCATGTTCATGTCAGGACATAATACTACTGAGATATGCCCCTAAGGCATCATGTTCATGTCAGGACATAATACTACTGAGATATGCCCCTAAGGCATCATGTTCATGTCAGGACATAATACTACTGAGATATGCCCCTAAGGCATCATGTTCATGTCAGGACATAATACTACTGAGATATGCCCCTAAGGCATCATGTTCATGTCAGGACATAATACTACTGAGATATGCCCCTAAGGCATCATGTTCATGTCAGGACATAATACTACTGAGATATGCCCCTAAGGCATCATGTTCATGTCAGGACATAATACTACTGAGATATGCCCCTAAGGCATCATGTTCATGTCAGGACATAATACTACTGAGATATGCCCCCTAAGGCATCATGTTCATGTCAGGACATAATACTACTGAGATATGCCCCTAAGGCATCATGTTCATGTCAGGACATAATACTACTGAGATATGCCCCTAAAGCATCATGTTCATGTCAGGACATAATACTACTGAAATATGCCCCTAAAGCATCATGTTCATGTCAGGACATAATACTACTGAGATATGCCCCTAAGGCATCATGTTCATGTCAGGACATAATACTACTGAGATATGCCCCTAAGGCATCATGTTCATGTCTGGACATAATACTACTGAAATATGCCCCTAAGCATCATGTTCATGTCAGGACATAATACTACTGAGATATGCCCCTAAAGCATCATGTTCATGTCAGGACATAATACTACTGAGATATGCCCCTAAAGCATCATGTTCATGTCAGGACATAATACTACTGAAATATGCCCCTAAAGCATCATGTTCATGTCAGGACATAATACTACTGAGATATGCCCCTAAAGCATCATGTTCATGTCAGGACATAATACTACTGAGATATGCCCCTAAAGCATCATGTTCATGTCAGGACATAATACTACTGAAATATGCCCCTAAAGCATCATGTTCATGTCAGGACATAATACTACTGAGATATGCCCCTAAGGCATCATGTTCATGTCAGGACATAATACTACTGAGATATGCCCCTAAGGCATCATGTTCATGTCAGGACATAATACTACTGAAATATGCCCCTAAGGCATCATGTTCATGTCAGGACATAATACTACTGAGATATGCCCCTAAGGCATCATGTTCATGTCAGGACATAATACTACTGAGATATGCCCCTAAAGCATCATGTTCATGTCAGGACATAATACTACTGAGATATGCCCCTAAAGCATCATGTTCATGTCAGGACATAATACTACTGAGATATGCCCCTAAAGCATCATGTTCATGTCAGGACATAATACTACTGAGATGTGCCCCTAAAGCATCATGTTCATGTCAGGACATAATACTACTGAGATGTGCCCCTAAAGCATCATGTTCATGTCAGGACATAATACTACTGAGATGTGCCCCTAAAGCATCATGTTCATGTCAGGACATAATACTACTGAGATGTGCCCCTAAAGCATCATGTTCATGTCAGGACATAATACTACTGAAATATGCCCCTAAGGCATCATGTTCATGTCAGGACATAATACTACTGAAATATGCCCCTAAGGCATCATGTTCATGTCAGGACATAATACTACTGAGATGTGCCCCTAAGGCATCATGTTCATGTCAGGACATAATACTACTGAGATATGCCCCTAAAGCATCATGTTCATGTCAGGACATAATACTACTGAAATATGCCCCTAAAGCATCATGTTCATGTCAGGACATAATACTACTGAGATATGCCCCTAAGGCATCATGTTCATGTCAGGACATAATACTACTGAGATATGCCCCTAAGGCATCATGTTCATGTCAGGACATAATACTACTGAAATATGCCCCTAAGCATCATGTTCATGTCAGGACATAATACTACTGAGATATGCCCCTAAAGCATCATGTTCATGTCAGGACATAATACTACTGAGATATGCCCCTAAAGCATCATGTTCATGTCAGGACATAATACTACTGAAATATGCCCCTAAAGCATCATGTTCATGTCAGGACATAATACTACTGAGATATGCCCCTAAAGCATCATGTTCATGTCAGGACATAATACTACTGAGATATGCCCCTAAAGCATCATGTTCATGTCAGGACATAATACTACTGAGATGTGCCCCTAAAGCATCATGTTCATGTCAGGACATAATACTACTGAGATGTGCCCCTAAAGCATCATGTTCATGTCAGGACATAATACTACTGAGATGTGCCCCTAAAGCATCATGTTCATGTCAGGACATAATACTACTGAGATGTGCCCCTAAAGCATCATGTTCATGTCAGGACATAATACTACTGAAATATGCCCCTAAAGCATCATGTTCATGTCAGACTGGTGTAGTAACGCTCACACTCCTTGGGGTAGGGTGACACACACACACACACACACACACCAAGCAGGACTCACTCTTTTCACTACAGCAGACGTGGCACAGCTCGCCAGTCTCGTCCTTTCCCTCCACGCTGGCACAGGTACAGACCTCCAGACCATACTTCTCACAGATGGAGCCGGAGCAGCCCTGGAGGAGATGGAAGGAACGAGCTATCATCTTCAACATCTCAAATTACTTTTATATAGATTTTTTTTGTTTTTTTTTGTTTTAGACATTTGTAGCTAAAAGTTGAATTGCAGCATAGATAGGCCTATGTAAGTGAATAAATAAAATAATTGTGGTTCCTGGTATTTTGAGATGTAGTATACAGTATTGCAGTTAAGCAGAATCAATTTTTTGAATTAAGGATTTATAATGTTTTCCTGTGAGGGAACTTCATATGTGGTGACTGATAAATTGGTACAGACAGAACGTAGGGTTGGGGGGGGTTCAGGAAGTACACTGAAATTCCAATTCCAATTCCCTTCACTGCTTTTCAATGAGGAACATTAGGAATTGGGTACACTTTCTGAATTGACTGGAATTGAAATGGAGTTGACCCCCGACCTTGAAGGTAGCTAGTAATCACTCACCCCATTGAGGCAGACTTGAGTCTCTCCGTGACAGGCGGTGAAGTTGGCCTTGGGTTCAGAGGTGGGGCACTGGGCCGTACCCCCGTTACACATGCCCTGGTGGGCACATTCAGACTCCTCACGACACTTCTCATTTCGGCCCTTATAGACGCACTCAGGAGTACAGCACGGGCCCTGGCTAGGACTAAAAAAAATAAAAATAAAATAATATTAGAAAAGGGTTAAATTAGTATTATGGCAAAATAACACAATTACAGAAATAAGCAGGTCAATTTTAGTAATTTCATTCCCATGACATTTGCATGGAACTAAATGTACAAGAGCTTCTTTCCTGAATTTGTGCCTCTGATCTTCCTGCACCACAGGTTAGGAAAAAAACCTCAAACAGAATAGCATTGTACTGTATCGCAGCTTTAAAAAAGGGCCACCTTATCTTACCTGCAGACTTTGTTGGGTTTTAGCTTACACTTCCTGTTGTCAGGCTGGCCGGCGTCATAGCAACACTGGTCTCTGCACTGATCGCTGTATCCACAGTCACACTCCTCCCCTGGCTCCACTAACCCATTACCACAGATGGGCTGGCCAGACTCTGTATGGGGGGGGGGGGGCAGACAGAACACACGTTATGAAATTACATTCAAAATAACACATTTGATCTGTGACAGTGTAGATTTCTGGAAAACTCTCCCAAAATTCCAAGGCTTTCCAGAAATCCTGGTTGAAGGATTCCGGGAATACTCCCAACAGCGATTTCCTAAAAGCCTGGGAATTTCTGGAAAGTTTCCAGAATTCTGCAACCCCTTACACAGTACACTCCAATCTGAAACTAAGGGCTAGTCTCAAACACCATAGCCACCAGTGGAAACGTACCGACAAAACAGCTTCCCCTCTTCTTCTCCAGGACCTGGCTGATGTTCCTGACGCTGCAGATGGAGAACTTGTTGTTGTTGAGCTTGT